>NC_035171.2:15468215-15768215 GCF_001659605.2 Manihot esculenta
AAGTCCTGTGGAACCACCACAATTTGGAAGAATGCACTTGGGAGACACGGGAGTCCATACTCCAGCAATACCCTTATCTTTTCTAAGGTTAGTTTCTTATATGTTTCATGTGTTTTATGTGTATGATATGTTGTATGCCATGCTATGTGCTAGTTGAGGAATATTCGGGGACGAATGTTCTTAAGGGGGGGAGAATGTAATACCCGACTAGACTCCAGTATCGGAATTCCTACCGTCCGGTAGAAACATGTTTTCATAAAATGTTTTAATGTTTTTCATGGTTTTAAGTGAAAAGGAAATGAGTTTTTGCATGAAAACAACTTTGGAGGAAAACCCAGGTTCGGCCGCCGAACCTCAAGTTCGGCCGCCGAACATGCATGTATTTCGGGTGTGCCTTAGGCCCCCGAAGGCATAAGTGAGGGAAGTCCAGGTTCGGCCGCCGAACATGGCATGCATGCGGAGGCACGTTCGGCCCCCGAACGTGGCCTGGCCAGCCAGTATAAAAGGGTCCCTTAGCCGAAAACGGGCGAGCTTTTCTCCCCATTGTCGGCCAAGGTGAGCTCTCCGCCATTCCTCACCAATCTTTGAGTTTTTCCTTCAAATCTTTCAAGATTTTCACAAGTTTTTGCTTTGTTTTGAAGATTATCAAGTTTTGAGCAAGTTTTGGAGCTTTGAGGTTCAAGAACTCAAATCTCTCCCATCTCCAAGTGTAGGTCGTCTCTCTCTCGATCTTCAAGAGGTAAGAACCGATCTTAAGCTCAATGCATGTTTTAAGTAAGTTTTATGAAGATCTATGGGGTAGAAGGCATGTTTAGCTTATGGGTAGGTTTATGAGTTTATGATGTATTTTTGATCAATGTGGCTTGCAAATGCATGTTTGATGTGTTGTAGATGGGGTTTTAGATAGTTTGAAGCCCCTAGGAGCTTGTATGCTTGTGTATGTGTGTTGTAGAATAGGTTTATGCATGTTTGGATGGAATGGGAGGCGTATATGCATAGAAGAGCTGAGTTTCTGCCACTAAGGGAGAAACCAGGTTCGGCAGCCGAAGGAACTTTCGGCCGCCGAACATGCTTGTGGAAGCAGCCTTCGGCTGCCGAAGCTTGCCCCCGAAAGGAGACTTTCTTCTCTGTCTAGGAGTTTCGGCCGCCGAAAGTACCGCCGAACATGCATGAGTTTCGCCTCTGTCTGGGAGTTTCGGCCGCCGAAGGTGCCGCCGAACCTGCCTTACTTTCGGCTCTGGAGGGAATTTCGGCCGCCGAACCTGCCGCCGAAAGTGCCCTGTCCAGCCTTCCTTTGCATGTTCTTGCATGGATGTTTTGAGGTGTTTTAGAGGGTTTTTGGGGGATGTTTTCAGAGTCATGTTATAGTATGTTGGTCCCTCATTTGAGTCCACCTGTGTAGGTTCGGACCCGAGGAACCGAGGACCTCAGCAGTGAGTCAGCTGCTTCAGTCAGTGTCAGAGCTAGCCAGAGGTGAGTAGAATAACTCCTTATGTTTCAAGTAAATAAATCAGTTTTGAGCATGTTCATGCATCACGGATGCCATGTGATATTTTAGGTTGTTTGCATTAGAAATCACGAATATGTTGCATTGCATAATATGTTGTTGATGTGGATGAATGTTGAATGATCCATTAGCCCTCATATGTTACGACATGATGATATGATATGGAAGTCCAGGTGTGGCCTGCACTACGCCCCTGGCACTATGTAAGAGAAAGACCGGGTGTGGCCTGCACTACGCCCCCGGCACCATTGGTTATGTATGTTATGTTATGTATAAGAGAAAGACCAGGTGTGGCCTGCAGTACGCCCCTGGCATGATTGGATTATGTAGAGGGCTAAATGGTGACAAGTTCATCCTTGATATGATTAGTTGTGATGTGATGCATTTCATGATAGCATGTGTTTTAAATGCTTTATTATTCTGCTCACTGGGCTCTAGTAGCTACCCCTCTCCCAAATTCCCCAGGTTTGTAGGTACAGGGTAGTTCAGGAGGTCAGCAAGAGTATTGAAGTCTTTTGTATGTAATAGATAGAATGTGGACATGATAAAATGTAAAGTTATGAATAGTTATGTATTGTAATGATATTGAGGATTAGAGGTTGTGCTTGACCTATGTGTAATGTATCCCTTTTAATGCATGATCCTAGATCTTTTATGATGTTTATGTAAAGCAACTCAACACATGTTGTATTTGCCCATTGGGGCATTGGTGAGATCCCACAGAGGGGGTCGATGTTTATGATTATGTCTATGTTCAATGCATGCACAGGTTGAGTTTGGTGTTTGAATGAAAGAAAAGTTTTAATTTTTATGTATGTTGCTGATCATGTATGGGATTAAACAGGTTTACAGGTTGCATGTCAGGCTTGCTACGGGTCCCGGCGGCCTTAAGCCGACCTGGATCCTAGCGCCGGTAGCGGTCTGATTTTCGGTTTGTTACAAGTCCAATCTGTTGGACGTCGCCGGTAACCCCACTACGAAGTCCATAGCTATATTCTCCCATTTCCACTCTGGAATAGGTAGCGGGTTAAGCATTCCAGCCGGCTTCTGATGTTCCAGCTTCACCCTCTGACACACTTCGCAGGCTGACACAAACTGTGCCACTTCTCTCTTCATAGCTGGCCACCAATAAACCTTCTTCAGATCTTGTTACATCTTGGTGGCTCCGGGGTGAACACTGTATCTTGCATTGTGAGCCTCTCTCATAATGTCTCCCTTTAGCCCTATGTCATCTGGTACACATAGTCTGCTCCCATAGCGTAGGATCCCCTTGCTGTCGAATCTGAACTCGCTATCCTTGCCTGACTGAACAGTCCTGGCAATCTTCACTAACTCTGGGTCCTCATGCTGTTTCTGAGCCACCTGCCCCAAAAACACGGGTGCCACTCTCATCTGGGCAATCAATACACCTGTACTAGACAACTCCAACTGTAGACCCTTAAAACTCCTTCACCACTGGTCTCCTCTCCGCCGTGACGTGGGATAGACTGCCTAGTGATTTCCGGCTTAGGGCGTCTGCCACAACATTCGCCTTACCTGGATGGTACTGAATCTTGCAATCATAATCACTCAGCAGCTCTACCCATCTTCTTTGTCTCAAGTTCAAATCTCTTTGACTCAGGATGTACTGTAGGCTCTTATGATCTGTGAAGATCTCATATTTAACCCCATAGAGGTAGTGCCTCCACATCTTGAGTGCAAAGATTACTGCTGCCATCTCCAGGTCATGTGTAGGGTAATTCAACTCGTGCTTCTTCAGCTGCCTAGAAGCATAAGCAATCACCCTTTCATTCTGCATTAACACACAACCCAAACCCACTCGGGATGCATCACAGAAAACTGTGAAGTACTCATTGCTAGCTGGCAAAGCTAGCACTGGTGCTGATGTTAACCTCTTCTTAAGCTCTTCAAAACTCTCTTCGCACTGGTCAGTCCACACAAACTTCTAATTCTTCCTGGTTAGTCTAGTCAGAGGAGCCGCAATTTTTGAGAAGTCCTGAACGAACCTCCTGTAGTAACCTGCCAAACCTAAGAAACTTCTAATCTCTGTCACTGAAGTGGGTCTAGACCAGTTAGCCACAGCTTCTATCTTCTTGGGGTCCACCTCTATCCCATTTTCTGACACTACATGCCCCAAGAATGAAATGCTCCTCAGCCAGAACTCACACTTAGAGAACTTGGCATACAAGCCATGTTCCCTCAAGGTCTGCAGAACTAACCTCAGATGATGGGCATGCTCATCTGCATTCCTGGAATACACTAAGATATCGTCGATGAAGACAATAACAAAGTGATCCAGGTATTGGCTAAACACTCTGTTCATGAGATCCATGAATGTTGCAGGGGCGTTGGTTAACCCGAACGGCATTACAAGGAACTCAAAATGCCCATATCTGGTTCTGAAAGCTGTCTTTGGCACATCCTCTTCTCTAATCCTCAGCTGATGGTACCCGGACCTCAGATCTATTTTGGAAAAACAACCCGCTCCTGCTAGCTGGTCGAATAGATCATCGATCCTTGGCAGATGGTACCTATTCTTGGTAGTGACTTTGTTCAACTGCATGTAGTCGATACAAAGTCTAAGGGATCCATCCTTCTTTCTCACAAACAAGACTGGAGCACCCCAAGGTGAGGTACTCTGTCGGATGAAGCCCTTTTCTACCAGCTCTTGCAACTGTTCTTTCAATTCCTTCAACTCAGCTGGAGCCATCCTGTAGGGAGGAATAGAGATCGGTCTAGTTCCAGGCATCCATTCGATTTCAAACTCTATCTCCCTAGCAGGTGGTAGTCCTGGAAGCTCCTCTGGAAAAACATCCTGAAATTCTCTGACAACTGGCACTGAGGCTGGCTCCCTGACCTGACTAACTAGCTCTCTCACATGAGCCAAATACCCCTGACATCCCTTCCTAAGCAACCTACGAGCCTGAAGAGCTGATATCAGACCTCTAGGTGTACCCCTCTTGTCTCCTCTGAAGACGACCTCTGACCCGTTCTGATATCTGAACCTGACTACCTTGTTTCTACAGTCTAAGGTAGCACCATGGGTAGATAGCCAATCCATCCCTAGAATGACGTCAAAGTCTGTCAAATCTAGAACCACAAGGTCGGCAGAAAGGCATCTTCCCTCAACAAAAACTGGACTGCACTGGCAGACTGACTCTGCCACTGACGGGTCACACTTGGGTCCACTGACTCATAGGGGACACTCTAACCCAGAGACCATCAGACCCAACCTCTCGACGGCTCTCGGAGCAATAAAAGAATGAGATGCACTCGGGTCCATTAATGCATACACATCAGAACACCCAATGATGAGATTACCTGACACCACGGTGCTGGATGTGTTAGCCTCCTGCTGTGTCATGGTGAAGATCCTGGCTGGAGCTGATGGACCTTCACCTCGGGAACCAGAAGAAGAGGCTGCCCCTCTCCCTCTACCTCTGCCACTGCCCTGAGTTGTGGCTGGAGCTGCTGGCTGTGCCGCACTACCAGAAGCTGTCTGCTGGGGCTGGCCCATAAAAGGTGCCCTAGGACACTCTCAAGCCATGTGTCCCTCTTGTCCACATCTGAAGCATGCATTAGTCCCAGCCCGACACACTCCCTTGTGTGGTTTCCCACACCTTAGGCATTCTGTACCATCTGAACCTGAGCTCGAGCCACCGCCTAATCCCAGACCAGATTTCAGCTTACTCCAGAACTTGTTCTTCTTCGGCTTCTTGGTGGTGTTACTCCACCTCTTGCTACCTGAGCTCTGAGAAGAGGGACCTGGCCCTCCTCTGCCTGGGGTCTTAACTCCTGAAGACTGGGTCACTGACTGCTTCACTGACCCCTCAACTATAGCACTAGCCTCCATCCTTCGAGCCATATCCACCACAGTGTGGAAACTTTCCCTCTTAACTGACTGAATCAAAGAGGAGTACCTAGAATGCAGTTTCATAACATATCTCTTGGCTTTCTTCAAGTCTGTATCTAGGGCTTGCCCTGAAAAAGGCAATAGCTCCAAGAATTTATCTGTGTACTCCTCTACACTCATGTGTTCTGTCTGTCTCAGCTGCTCAAACTCAATCATCTTCAGTTCTCTGGAACTGTCTGGAAAAGCCCATCCAGCAAACTCATTTGCAAATTTCTCCCATGTCATGCCGTCTAGTCTTGGATCCACATAACACTTGAACCATTCCCGTGCCTTTTTGCACTTTAAAGTGAACCCTGCCATCTGAATGGCCCTGCTGTCATCTGCCCCTAACTCATCAGTTATCGTCTTCACTACCCTCAGGTACTCAAAGGGATCATCCCCTGACTTGTATTTGGGAGCATCCAGCTTAAGGTAATCTGTCATCTTCACATTGCTCCCACCGGCTGAGCTAGGTCTAGAAGGTTGAGTAACTAGGGCTGCTGGTTCTGTAGGTGGTGGAGGTGGGGGTGCAGCATTCCCCGAGGTGGGGTTTGCCGGGGTAGGATAGAAGGGTGAGGGTGGATAAGCTGGGTACTGTGGGTAAGGTGGATAGAAAGGTGGATAAGGCATGTAGGTAGGGTAGGGGTTAAAGTTGGAGTAATCCGATGTGCCTCCCATCGGATACCCTGAACCCTGTGGGAAGGGTGGATAATGGGGTGGAAAACCATACCCCGAGGCCTGAGCGCCTCCCTGTGACTCCCCTATCCCTTCTTCCAACATGCTGACATCCAGATTCCCATCTCTCCTCTGGTCCTCTTCCATAACCTCCCTCACATCTGAAGAACTTCCTCCTCTATCTGTCCCCCTTCTGCTAGCATCAAAAGACCTTCTAGGGTCCCTTGACACTCTTTCTCTGCTTGATCTACATGACATTGCCCTAGGCAATGCAGGAGGACGGGCACTCGTACCCTCATCCTCAGGTGGTACTCTAGTCAATCGTGCAGATCGATGAGTCCCTCTCATCCTGTTTTCTGAAAAACAGTACACAATACTAAAAACATCAGCATCATATGGTTCATGTGGAAACACATGAACCTGCATCATATACATAGCATACATATCATAGCATTAATGCTCATGCACGTACTCATGGCATTTCACATCATCATACAAGACAGGACTCAGCATCCTATCCTAGTGGACATGATCTTCCTATTGTGCTTGACCTTTTAGAACATCTATGAGCCCGACACTCTAGGTCCGACCATATGAACCTAGGGCTCTGATACCATTCTGTAACGACCCGAAAATCGAACCGCTACCGGCGCTAGGATCCAGGTCGGCTTAAGGCCGCCGGGACCCGTAGCAAGCCTGACATACAACCTGTAAACCTGTTTAATCCCATACATGATCAACCACATACATATAATTTTGAACTTTTCTTTTTACCAATCCCAACCTGTGCATGCCCATAAACATATACATAAACATAAACCCCACACTGGAGCTCTCATCAAATGCTCCAATGGGGCATCTCATCATACACAAGCTTGATGGAACATAACATCATAAAACATAGATCATGTTTACAAGAGGGATTTCTATACAAACTCGGTCAAGCACAACTTCTAAACCTCAATTTCAAAATCAACATTTACATGACATAACTATATATTATTTTACAATTTATCATGTCCACATTCTATCTATTACATACACATGACTTCATTCATCTCGACTTCTCTGCCTAGCCCGTACCTGCAAACCTGGGGGATTAGGGAGAGGGGTGAGCTACTAGAGCCCAGTGAGCAGAATAAATAAAAACATTATATTAACATTTCATGCTTTCATGGAATGCATCACATCACAAACATATCACATCAAGGATGAACTTGTCACCAGTAGCCCTCTACATATCCAATAGTGCTAGAACGTAGAATGGGTCCTGGTCTTTCCCTTACATAGCATAACATAACATTCCAATGTGCCAGAACGTAGAATGGGTCCTGGTCTTTCTCTTACATAGTGCCAGCGAACGTAGAATGGGTCCCACTGGTCTTTCATTCCGTACCGTACATATCATATCGTAACATCATAGGTCAAGGGCTATGGATCATCCAACGTTCATCCACATCAACAACAAAATATGCAATGCAACATATTCGTGAATTCTAATGCAAACAACCTAGTATATCTCATGGCATTGATGATGCGTGAATCATGCTAAAATGTCCATTATTTGCTTTAAAACGTAATGAGTTATTCCACTCACCGCTGGATAGCTCTGACCAAACACTGGAGCAGCTGACTCACTGCTGGGGTCCTCGGTTCCTCGGGTCCGAACCTACACAGGTGGACTCAAATGAGGGACCAAACATACATGAACATAACTCTAAACTACTCCCCAAAAACCCCCCTAGAACATCATGAAACAATCATAGAAAAACATGCAAAGGAAGGCTGGACAGGGCACTTTCGGCGGCAGGTTCGACGGCCGAAAGTCCCTCCAAAGCTGAAAGCGGCACCTTCGGCGGCCGAAACTCCCAGACAGAGACGAAACTCATGCATGTTCGGTGGCACTTTCGGCGGCCGAAACTGCCCTCAAGAGACGAAAGTCCTCTTTCGGGGGCAGGCTTCGGCAGCCGAAGGCTGCCTCCAGCAGCGGGTTCGGCGGCCGAAAGTTCCTTCGGCGGCCGAACCTGAGTTTCTCCAAAGTGGCAGAAACTCAGCTCCAACATGCACAAACGCCTCCCAAACCTTTCAAGCATGCATAAACCTATTCTACAACACTCCCAATCATACAAAATCAAGCATACAAGTTCATAGGGGTCTCAAACTAGCCTAAACCCCAACTGCAACACATTAAACATACCCACATTGCTCATGAACACACATTAAACCTATAAACTCAAAACAACCTAAACATGCATTTCTACTCCATAAACTTGTATAAAACTTGTTTAAAACACATCAAAAGCTAGAGATCGACTCTTACCTCTTGAAGATCGAAAGTAGAAGCGATCTAACTTGGAGTTGGGAGAGATTTAGCTCCTTGGGTCTCCAAGCTCAAAACTTGTTCTTTTGCTCAAAGATCTTCAAAACAAAGTGAAAACTAGTGAAAATCGTGAAAGATTTGAAGAAAGAACTCAAGATCGGTGAGGGGCGGCGGAGAGCTCACCTTGGCCGAAAATGAGGGAAAAGCTCGCCCGTTTTCGGCTAAGGGACCCCTTTATAGGTGGCTGGCCAGGTCACATTCGGGAGCCGAACGTGCCTCCGCATGCATGCCATGTTCGGCGGCCGAACATGAGGTTCGGCGGCCGTACCTGGACTTCACTCACTTATGCTTTCGGGGCCTAAAAGAGCTCCCGAAGGCATGTATGTTCGGCGGCCGAACCCGAGTTTTCCTCCAAGGCTATTTTCATGCAAAAACTCATTTCTTTCTTGATTAAAAACATAAAACACATTAAAACATTTTATAAAAACATGGTTTTACCCTTCTAAAGGTCTCCGACACCCGAGATTCCACCGGACGGTAGGAATTCCGATACCGGAGTCTAGCCGGGTATTACAGTTCATAACTACACATTTAACCAAAAATTCATCATAAACCTACACATGCATTTCTACCCCAAGAAACTTCATAAAACTTGCTTAATACATGTAATGAACTATGGATCTACTCTTACCTCTTAAAGAACGAGTGGAAAGACGATCCTAGCTTGGAGATGGGGAGAAACCAACTCTTTAGTCTCCAAGCTTCAAAACTTGCTCTTTTGCTCAAATATCTTCAAATCAACATAAAACTTGTTAAAACGTGAAAGATCAGAGGAAAAACATAAAAAACGAACCATAGGAGAGCAAGAACTCACCGTGGCCGAAAATTTAGAGAAAACTCGCCCGTTTCGGCCATGAAGCTCTTATATAGGGACTGCCAGACCACCTTTCGGCAGCCTAAAGTGCCTCCAAAAATCATGCAAGTTCGGCAGCCGAACATGAGGTTTGGCGGCCGAATCTTTGAAACTTTCAGAAGCCTAACTTGCCCCCCTAAACCATCCAATGTTCGGCGGCCGAACTTGAGGTTCAGCGGCCGAACCTGGAAATGCCTTCTTGGTCTTTTTCATTCAAAACTCAATTCCTTTCTTACTTAAAACCATAAAATACATTAAAACATTTTATGAAAACATGGTTTTACCCTTCTAGAGGTTTCCGACATCCAAGATTCCACCGGACGGTAGGAATTCCGATACCGGAGTCTAGCCGGGTATTACAGATGTAAATAGATATAAAAATATAATAGATTTGGGTATTAGTGAATCATAATTCTCTTAATAAAATAGTAGATTATTAGTTAAATAGGGCATTATATCTATATAAAATATTTTTTTATCATATTACATATAAAATTCTATATCTTAGTCTGACTATATTTTTATCATTTTAAACAGAGGCTTTCTCTAGTTTATTTTCTTTGTTTTTAGTAGTCAAGTCTCCCTTTGCCTATCGCTTTGTATGACCTCTCTTTGCCCCTATAGGAAGAGGGAGGCCTTCCTCCTCTACCCAGATATGGATGCACCCTCTCCTCTCAAAGTAGGGGGCTGTTAAAAGTGTTTTTTCTTTTAATTATTTTTATTTTTAGTTCTAGATGTGTTTTGTTGGTTGAGAACTTTTCTTTTGATTTGGTTCTACCCATGCTTTGTTATCCAAATCTGAGCATAGTTATGTTTTTGCTGGATTTGGGTGGGCTTTTGATACGGATCCAGTAGAGCAAATTTATAACAATAGTGTGGAGCAAACTTATATCATTCAAATGGATCTAAAAGGAGTTCAAAATTATGTTCATATTATCCATATATATTTTGACGCGGAACCCTATGGCACAAGCCTCAAATCCACACGCACAAGTAGATATGGAATCCAAAGATTTGATAAACCCACCTCCTATGGCACCCTAAACTTAGAGAAGCTGAAACACCAATGATCGAAGGATTTAGATGAGAATCTGACAAACGCCACAACAAATAGTTGATAAGTTAGCCAAGATCCCTGGTGCAATTGATGAAAGCAAATCCTCACTCTCACTCAAAGCAATACACGCCAAAGGCATGAAAAGAATTCTGAAATTTTGATTAAAAGCTGCCTCTTACAATTGTTTCTTATCCTTATATAGTAAGGAGAAAAACAAATAAAACCCTAAGACACTCTTCTTGGACCTGACTTAAACACATAAGGCCCAAGCCCAATCACACACTAAAATAACACATAAGTATTAAAACATAAGCCCAAAACATGGCCCAACACTCTAAAACTTAAAAGACAAAGTATGGCCAGAATACAAGCCCAAACAAAACTAAAATAAAACAAGTGTTAAATAATAAAATATAGCAAGCCCATCATAACAAAGCTGAATCTTCACAAAAGCCTTACTTGATCTTCACTTTAGGCTTCCCTTTGTGTAGTTTTAGCCCATAGGTTTGATTAGACTCCCTAAGTCTATGATTGCAAGTGTTGCACCAAATCTATCCCATATGAGTTGAAGCACGCCCCAAATATATATGGATTATATGAATATGATTTTGAACTCCTTTTAGATCCATTTGAATGACATAAGTTTGCTCCACACCATTGTTAGAAATTTGCCCTATTGGATCCGTATCATTGGAGCGTGCTTCAACTCATATGGGGCAGATTTGGTGCAACACTTGCAATCATAGGCTTAGAAAACCTAATCAAACCTAATCAAACCTATGGGGCAAAACTACACAAAGAGAAGCCTAAAGTAAAGATCACGAAAGGTTTTTGTGAAGATTCAGCTTTGTCATAATGGGCTTGCTATATTTTATTATTTAAACACTTGCTTTATTTTGACTTTGTTTGGTCTTGTACTTTGGCCATATTTTATCTTTTAAGTTTTAGAATGTTGTGTGTATTGGGCTTATGTTTTAATACTTATGAGTTTGAGGTGTTATTTTAGTGTGTGATTGGGCTTGGACCTTATGTGTGGTTTGGCCAGGCGTAAGAAAAGTGTCTTAGGGTTTTATTTATTTTCTCCTTACTATATAATGATAAAAAAACACTTGTAAGAGGTAGCTTTGAATCTAAATTTTCAGAATTCTTTTCATGCCTTTGGCTTGTATTGCTTTGAGTGAGAGTGAAGATTTACTTTCATCAATTGCACTAAGAATCTTGGCTAACTTATCAACTATTTGTTGTGGCATTTGTCGGATTCTCATCTAAATCCTTTTATCATTAGTGTTTCAGTTTCTCTAAGTGTGGGGTGCCATAGGAGGTGGGTTTATCAAATATTTGGATTCCGTATCTATTTGTGCGTGTGGGTTTGAGGCTTATGCCATAGAGTTCCACGTCAGTTGATATCAGAGCTAAAGTGAGGTAAATTCTGATTTATCTTAGGTTCTAGAGTTTTTGAGTTTTTTTTTTCTTCCTTGTTGATTTCGGTGAAGTTTGTGTGTCCATGGCTGCACCTTCTTAATTATGAATCATCACAATCTCTTTTGGAAGAAAAATTCAAAATTTATAAAAAAAAAGAAGGAGAAAATTCCAAGGATTGCTCTTGTTTGTCCAAAAAAAAAAAATCACATTTGTCTTATTTATCTTGATGTGGTCGAAATTGTGATATACTTCCTATTTCATCTATATTGCCTTACCTATCTCAATTGATGGCTGTAATTTATGGGAATCAATTTTGAATTTTGAATTTTAAATTGGGTTGAATTCAAATTAGGAGACAAAAGAAATTCCGTCTATTTCCTAAAATGCACATTTAAGGCAATTTCATCTAAATTGATTTGATATCAAATCCTTCTTTTAAGACCAGAAAATTCGTCCATGATGCTGAATTGAGTGAAATTTAAAATTTTTTGCTGATTCTATTTGTGGGGTTTTGATACTTGTCTTTTTAGGTAGATTTAAATAGATCCATATTTAATTTGCTTTGAAGTGAATTAAATCCAAACTTTTGTCTAAGTTCATTTTTATTTGAATTCTAAGTTTCTGTTTTTAGTTTAAGCCTGCTTTTGCTTCCTTGACATTGCTAGAGTATTGTTTGCTTGTGTCTATACTCTAGGTGATAATTTTCAAGTAACACAAAACCTAGTTCGTATGTTACTCTCCAAATTGTCAGTGTCTTCTTTTTAGTTTTTGTGCGCTTCCTTCTTTCTTTAGGTTTTCTTCTTTGTTTCTTTAAACACACCTTGTGGTTGGTTTGTTGACCTTAGTTTCTGAAGTGCAATTGAATAATCAGCAAAAGAGTGGTAAGAGAACAAATACTTGAGTGCTTTTATTTCTGACACCATATTTGCTAGTTCTCTTTGTTCTTTATTGATTTAAGGTAGGATGAGTAAATATAAAAATATGGTGGATAGTGATGATGAAAGTGAATGGGACATGTCTAATGATTATAAACTCTTCAAAAAGTCAGTTAGTGGTGAGTTTGGAAGGTTTTATAAGACTCTTGAGAGGTTGACTGAAACTATGGAGAGTTTGAATGTCTCATAATTTTTCACTTCTACAAGAATACCTCAAAGAACTCTTAATTGCAATAAGCCTCAAGTCCGAGATAAAGAGCTGATACGCCAAAGATTCATCTCTTCACACTATTATAGGGATTTGGACAAAAGATTGGCAAGGCTATTTCACGGAGGGAAGATGGAGAAAGAAAAGAAGAAAGAAGAGGCTGAAGTTCCAATCTCAACTTCCATAGAGATTGAAATTGAAGAGGAAGTTGTAATGCATGAAGTTAATGTAGTTGTTGTTGAAAATTCCATCAATGAGCTTATAGAAGAGGTTGTGAATGATGGTGGACATGGGGAGCACGTGATTGATGAGGTGGAGGAGGTGAATGAGAAGCATTTGGCATTAAATAAATTTAGATGCAATTGCCTTAAATGTGCACTTTAGAAAATATGCAAAATATCTTTTGTCTCCTAATCTGGATTCAACCCAACTCAAAATTGATTCCCATAAATTACAGCCATCAATTGAGATAGTTAAGCCAATATAGATGAAATAGGAAACATATCACAATTTCGGCCAGATCAAGATAAATAAGGCAAAGGCGATTTTGTTTTTTTTTTTTTTTATAGATTTCGAATTTTTCTTCCAAAAGAGATTATGTGATGATTAATAATCGATAAGGTGCAGCAATGGATACACAAGCTTTCACCGAAATCAACAAGGAAGAAAAGGAAAACTCAAAAACCCTAGATCGTAAGATAAATCAGAATTTACCTCACTTTGGCTCTGATACCAATTGATGCCCCAAATGTATATGGATAATGTGAATACAATTTTAAACTCTTTTTAGATCCATTTGAATGATATAAGTTTGCTCTACACTATTGTTAGAAATTTGCTTTATTGGATCCATATCAGCTTTCACTTCTTATTTTTTTTCGTCTGTACTTTTTTTATGTTTCAGTTGCATACAGGGCTCAGAGAGGTGATTCTTTGAAGGAGGAAGAGACACACTAGGATTTGATGCAGAGCAAGATGTTATATGCTAACCCGCAATTCTATCAGAGGTCTTGCCTTCTCTCTTCGGGGACTTTTCTATATCCCAACCTTGGGCTTGTTTTCTTCATGGGCTGGAGATTTTGTTGACCCAGATAAGAAGCGTACAAAGGTGAATCAATGGGCTCTTCTATGGGGTGATACATAGGGATGATCAGTATTCGGTTCAAACCACAAAACCGATCGAACCGAATTAATTTGAAAATTTTTATTTTTTATTCATTACGATTCGGTTTGATTTTTAATTTCAAAAAATTTTAGCTATTTCAGTTCGGTTTGATTTTGATCAGAAAAAAATCAAGAAAACGAAATGAACCGATTAATGATAATAATATATTATTTTCAATAATATAGTGAGATTATATCATATTAAGGTTAAAATATTTCAATTAAATTTTAAAATATTAAAATTAAAGTATAAAAAATAAAAAATTTATTAAAAATTCAAATCGAATTGAATCAGATCGGTTCGATTTAATTTTTAACCAAAATTGATTTGGTTCGATTTTCATAAATACTAAAATTTCAATTTTTAATTTATTCGGTTCGATTAAATTTTGAACCGAATCGACCGAATGATCACCCCAGTGGTACAATCCCTTAGATTTATGATTGTCACTGCTCTTGAGTCTCCTTTGTCATAAGGCTGCTCGAGCTTGTTTATTTTTCTCATAAAAACTTCAGTATATTTTCTATGGTTGAAAAGACTACTATTTAGGGATGCCTTAAGACCTTGCAGTGGTCTGTTTCACGAGCCGCTGATGGTTTCTGTAACAGCCCGGAAATCGGTACCCCTCTGTAACGGTCCGAACCGCCACCGGCGCTAGGATCCAGATCGGCTTAAGGCCGCCGGGACCCGTAGCAAGCCAAACATACATCCTATCACCTGGTCAAATCCCATACAAGATCAAAACTTTAACATAAAAACTGAAACATATGATGTACATACCGAGCCTGACCTGTATGCAACATACTGGAAACATAAAGAACCCTCTACTAGAGCCCTCAAAACTCTAGATGGGTCAACACAACATACATCAAGCCGGAGTCACATCCAAAGAACTAGAACCTAACCTATGCATGCATCAAAACCACAAACATAAGACTTCCACTAGGGTCCTCATCCAATACCATAGCATGGTAAACAACACATGCCACAAGATTAGTTCAAACACAACTGAACCTCTAGCATAACATACATCATGTATTAACAAGGGACTAACCAAGTCTTAGGGCCAAGCACAGTACTAATCCATAAACATAACTCCAATTAACTTTACATTACAATAACTCAGTTATATTACATCATGTCCACACTATCAGTACTAATCTATAACTATTACAAAAGCAAAGCCTTTTTACCCTTGACATCTTCCCGATCAACCTCAAACCTGCAACACTGGGGTTAGGGGAGAGGGGTGAGCTAAAAAGCCCAGTGAGTAGAAACATAGAAAACAGTTCATTAATTACATGCTCTCATGAAATGCGTCATAACACAAAGAAATCACAACAATCCTGTCACCCCCGCTTGAGTTCACGCTAGCAATCTCTTCCTCTCGCGGGTGATTTTAGAGGGTTCTCGAAACGTCCTTCCCCTCAGGGTTAGACATGACCCCAACATTCCCTCTGTCAACACTCGGCCCCGAAGGAGCTCTCATGGGGCTTTCCTACATGTACTCGCCCGACTGACAAAGACTCAATGACAGACTTGCGGGCTATTGAGGTCGCCTTGGTCCACCCATCTCATCATATAAACAGCAATTTATGCAATGCGTCACATTCGTGAAACTAGTGCAATCATCCTATTACATATATAAACATGATGCATGAACATGCTTTAGGCATTTGATTTTCTTAAAATAAAAGATTAAGTTAGTTCTACTCACCTCTGGCAGACGCTGAACCGACTCTGCAACTGCTAGCACTACTGGCCTCCTCGGTCCCTCGGGTCCGATCCTACACAGGTGGACTCGAATGAGGTGCCAAACATACTCTAAACAACTCATAAACATACCCCCAAAACCCCCCTAAAATATCATAGAAACATGCATAGAAAACACCGAAGAAACGGCTGGACAGGGCACTTTCGGCGGCACCTTCGGCGGCCGAACCCTCCCTCCAGAGACGAAACTCGGGCACTTTCAGCGGCACCTTCGGCGGCCGAAAGTCCCACTCCAAAGACGAAAGTCAGGCACTTTCGGCGGCTGAACATTACCTTCGGCGGCCGAAAGTCTGCTTTCAAGCCAAACTTAACTTTCGGGGGCAAGGTTAGGCGGCCAAACCATGCATCCAAAGGCAGGTTCGGCGGCCGAAACCACCTTCGGCGGCCGAAACCACCTTCGGCGGCCGAACCTGAGTTCTTCCCAGAAGGGCAGAACTCAGCTTCATATGCATTCAAGCCTCCCAAACCTTCCAAACACCCCAAAACAAGCACCCAACCTTACCAAAACATGCATAAACACTAAACCATGCACAAAGGAGCTTAACAACTAGATTAAACCCCAAAAACAACATTAAAGCATACATAGATAGCTTATGACCCACATAGGCCAAAACCATCAAAACAACCCAAATCCTCACATACTCTCTCCCCATCATGCATACTCACTCCCACAAGCATAAAGGAGCATAAACTAACATAAACTCCTCAACACAAACATCACATAACATACATTGGGCATAAAACCCACATAAATCCTTAAACATGCATTTCTACCCAAACTCAACCATCAAACTCTATAAAACTTACTTAAAACTTCAAAAGACACTAGGAAAGCAAAGATCTACACTTACCTCTTAAAGATCGAGGGTGGTGTGATCTCTAACTCGGAGGTGTGGAGAATCCAAGCTCCAAAAGCTCCAAGCTCCCAAAACTTGATCTAAGCTTGAAAACTCTTCAAAATAACCATGGAACTCATGAAAACATGAAGGAGATGAAGAAAAACGTGAAAACGGCCAAGGGAGGACAAAACTCACCTGAGCTCGAGAATGGGGAGAAAACTCTCCCATTTTCGGTCTGAGGGCCCTTTATAGGTGGCCAGCCAAACCTCCTTCGGCGGCCTAACGTGCCTCCTAAACTCATGCATGTTCGGCGGCCGAACCTTGGCTCGTTCAAACAAGACTTTCGGAGGCCAAAGGCGCTCCCGAAGCCTTTCCATGTTCGGCGGCCGAACTTCACTTTCGGCGGCCGAACCTGGTGAATGCCTCCTTGGTCTTTTCTTTTCAAAACTCAATCCTTTTTCATTTAAAACCATGAAATCAGTAAAAACCTTTTAGAAAACACATTTTACCCCTCTAGAAGCCTCTGGCATCTTCAGAATTCCATATTCCAACGGAGATTCCGCCGGAAGGTAGGGATTCCGATGCCGGAATCTAGCCGGGTATTACATTCTACCCCCCTTACAAAAACATTCGTCCTCGAATGTTAAAACAACAACAAACATGAAAGCAAGCAAGCGAAGCCTAAAAATCTCTCTCCTGAAAGAGAGACACAGATACACTAGAGTAAGACTCCCAAGCTCCTGCTGCGCTACTCTGATCCTTCTCTTTCTTTCTCCTTCTCTGCTCTTACTCTTCTCTTCTGCCTTCTTTCTACTATTACTGTAACGCCCCGGAAATCCGGACCGCTACCGGTGCTAGGATCCGGGTCGACTTAAGGCCGCCGGGACCCGTAGCAAGCCTGACATAAAACCTGTAAACCTGTATAATCCCATACATGATCAACAACATGCATAAAAATTAAAACTTTTCCTCATACATACTGTCATCAACTAACTCAATCTGTGCATACTCTGAACATATACATAACATAGTCCCTCTGTGGGATCTCATCAAGCCTTAAAGGCCAAACAACCTGTGTTGAGTTAGTTTACATAAACATCATAACATAAGATCATGTATATACAAAAGGGATTAACAATACATTATGGTCAAGCACAACTCTATCCTCAATAATCTCATTACATAACATTCTGAATATTTTTACATCTCATCATAATACAATTGTCATGTCCACAAACTAACTATTACATACATATGACTTTTTCTCGTCTTGCCTTCTCTATCTATCCCGTACCTGCAAGCCTGGGGGTTAGGGGAGAGGGGTGAGCTAGATGCCCAGTGAGTAGAACTGTAAAAAGAATATTTAAAACATGCTATTATGGAATGCGTCACTGCACAAATAAATCACAACACGGATGGACTGATTCAAAAATCCCTCAACTCCATGCCCGGCCCTATTATGGGCACCACAGGACTTCGTATTGCCCGGCCCTATTATGGGCACCACAGGACTTCGTACTCGGAGTTATTGCCCGGCCCTATTATGGGCACCACAGGTCTTCGTATTGCCCGGCCCTATTATGGGCACCACAGGACTTCGTATATAGAAGGCTAATGAATCATCCTAATGTCCATCCACTATCATCTATCACAACAATACAATGCGGCATAGTCGTGGATTCTAATGCAAACAACCTATAATATGATCATGATGCATGAAGCATGATAAAAGCATTTCATTTCTTAATTTAAAAGGTTAAGCTTAGTTCCACTCACCTCTGGCAGACTCTGACAAACTCTGTAGCAGCTGGCTCACTGCTGGGGTCCTTGGTTCCTCGGGTCCGAACCTACACAGGTGGACTCCAATGAGGGACCAAACATACATAAACATAACTCTAATATATTCCCCAAAAACCCCCTAAAGCATCCTGAAAAAAATCACATAGAGATATGCATGAAGTGGCTGAACAGGGCACTTTCGACGGCACCTTCGGCGGCCGAAAGTCCCAGACAGAGACGAAAGTCTCTTTTCGGGGGCAACTTCGGCAGCCGAAAGGCCTGCCTCCCCAGCCATGTTCGGCGGCCGAAAGTGCCTTCGGCTGCCGAACCTGGTTTCTGCCAAAGGGCAGAAACTTGGCTCCTTTGTGCATTTTCGCCTCCAAACTCACCAATCATGCATACCGCTCAACCAAAACATGCATACAAGCTCCTAGGGGCCTCAAACAAGCATATACCCCAACTACAACACTTCAAACATACTCAAACATGCCACATTGCTCAAGAATCACATAAAACCTAACATTTACTTAAAAACTCATACAACCCTATACATGCCATTCTACCCCATAAAATCACTTAAAACTTACTTAAAACACATAAGGAGCTTAAGATCGGCCCTTACCTCTTGAAGATCGAGAGGAAAACGACCCAAACTTGGAGATCCACGAAAATGAGCTCCTGAGTTCCCAAAGCTCCAAAACTTGGTTTAAAAGCTCAAAACCTTCAATGCAAGCTTAAAACTCAAGAAAAATGGTAGAGATTTGGAGGAAGAACACAAGAGTTGCAAAGGGAAGGTTGGAAGCTTGCTGTGGCCGAAAATGGGAGAAAGCTCGCCCATTTCGGCTAAGTGCCCCTTTTATAGTGGCTGGCCAGGCCACGTTCGGGGGCCGAATGTGCCTCCGCATCCATGCAATGTTCGGCGGCCGAACTTGACTTTCGGCGGCCGAACCTGTACTTCCCTAACTCATGCTTTCGGGAGCCTAACGTGCCTCCAAAACGCATGCATGTTCGGCGGCCGAACTTGTCTTTCGGCGGCCGAACCTGGGTTTTCCTCCAATGCTATTTTCATGCAAAAACTCATTTAGTTTCATACTTTAAAACCATTAAAAACATGAAAACATTTTATGAAAGCATGGTTCTACCCTTCTAGAGGTCTCCGACATCCGAGATTCCACCGGACGGTAGGAATTCCGATACCGGAGTCTAGCCGGGTATTACAATTACTCCTCTCTGCTGTACTCTTTCCCTCTCTATTCTTACTCTTCTCTTCTTCTGTACTGACCTACCCTCTTCTCTAGACTTTAGCAATCTAAAAGCCTGAATCTCCGATCTATCTTGGGAAGCAACCAACTTTTGCCAGCTGATCCAATAAATCTTCAATCCAAGGTAAAGGTTACCTACTCCTGGTAGTAACTTTGTACAACTGCTTACAGTCACAAAAAAGTCTCAAGAATCCATCCTGCATTTCCCACACCACACTGGAACAATCCAGGGTGAGGTACTAGGTCGGATGAGAACCCTTATCTACCAAGCACTCCACTATTCCTACACTCCTCCTAAAGCTCTCACAACTCTTCCAATCTTACCCCTTATCCTATAACTCTCCACTCCGCAGGTGCCATCTTGTGAGGAAAGATAGAAATGGTTCTGGTATCGCGTACCACTTCTAAACCAAACTCCACCTCCCTGACCGATGGTAAACCTGACACTAGCCTGCGACTACCTCTAAACACTCTCACGACCTACAGTACTAAGACTGGTTCCTAGACCTGCCTACTAACCTCCCAAACCTGAACAAGAATTCTCTAACAACCATTCTTACACACCCTACGAGCCTGACAGCTGACATCAAACTTCTAGGCATCCTACTCGATCCCCTCTGGAACCTACCTCGGATCCATCTTGAACTGTGATCCTGACTACCTTATGCTGCAGACGCAGATAGCATTAGCACCACAAGTAGAAAACCAATCCATTCCCCGAATGACATCCAGACACTCAAGTCTAGGACCTCAAAATCGGGTGGAAGGCATCTACTCTCAATGACACTGGACTGATCCTCTACTCATATGAATCCTACCCGGGTCTATTAACCCAAAGAGAACACTTTAAGCCCAGAAGCTATCAACTCAACCTCTCAAAGGCTCCTAGAGCAACTACAGAAAAAGAAACACTAAGGCTCACAAACACACACATCAGAACATTCAAAAGTGAGCGTACCTGGCATCACCGTGTTCGATGTGTCTGCTCCCCTTCCTTGCTCACTGGTCTGAGCCACATTACTTGGAGCTAACCGCTGGGACCGTATCATCCTGGGTGCAGTAGGACACTCACGTGCTATGTGCCCCTCCTGTCCGCACCTATAACAAGCTGTTGTCCCATAACGGCAGACTCCCTTGTGCGGCCTTCCGCACCTCATACATCTTGTAGTGCCTCGACCAGAACTCGAACCATCTTCAGCATCTAGCCTAAACCTCTTCCACAACCTACCCTTCCTAGTTCTGCCCCATTGCTTCGGGGTTCTTCTCCCCCTTCTACCTCTCTTGGCGGCTGTACTCAACATGGAGAGATCAACTTCCCCTGAACTTGAACTCTCAGAATCCTTAGACTCTCCCATGCAGTCCTCATCCATATTCACTTGCACACCTATGTCCCTCCTCTGCACCATTCCATCCCACTCAGATGGATCTGACTCCACAGACCAACTAGCACCTTGCATCCTCACTCTTTTCTCTGAAGAGCAACATACAAACATACAAACATCAGCATCACATCACATCATACAGTCCATGCAGAAACACATGAACTCACAACTCATAGCATCACATCATAGGGTCCATGTAGCAAACACATGAACTCTGCTATGAAACATATACATCATGGATGAACCTGACACCAACGATCCTCAACCTAGCGTAACATGCCATGACCAACTGTGCCTAAAAACCATACCTGGTCTCGCAACTCATCTCATATCATAGCATAGCATATCGAGGAATCAGAGATCAGTCAAAATCCATAACATATCAACATAATTGCACATGCATCAAACATGGCATTACACATCATCATAGCAAGACAGGACTCAACATCCTATCCTAGTGGACATGATCTTACCTATTGTGCTTGCCCTTCTATGACATCTAAACCAACCTCTTTCCGATGTGGGATATCTCTAATCCTTGAGCAAAATGCTCAACACACCGTACTTATGAGGCCCTATGCTCTGATACCATTTCTGTAACAGCCCGAAAACCGGTACCCCTCTGTAACGGTCCAAACCGCCACCGGCGCTAGGATCCAGATCGGCTTAAGGCCGCTGGGACCCGTAGCAAGCCAAACATACATCCTATCACCTGGTCAAATCCCATACATGATCAAAACTTTAACATAAAAACTGAAACATATGATGTACATACCGAGCCTGACCTGTATGCAACATACTGGAAACATAAAGAACCCTCTACTAGAGCCCTCAAAACTCTAGCTGGGTCAACACAACATACATCAAGCCGGAGTCACATCCAAAGAACTAGAACCTAACCTATGCATGCATCAAAACCACAAACATAAGACCTCCACTAGGGTCCTCATCCAATACCATAGCATGGTAAACAACACATGCCACAAGATTAGTTCAAACACAACTGAACCTCTAGCATAACATACATCATGTATGTAATACCCGGCTAGAGTCCGGCACCGGAATTCCTGTTGTTTGGTGGAATCCGGGGTGTTGGGATTCTATATAAGGGTAGGATATTTGTTGTACTACGTGGTGTGATGTGTGTTGATGTTTTAAGGTTAAGAGAAGTGAGTTTTGAGTTGAAATGACCTAAGGCAGTTGAGCCAAGTTCGGCCGCCGAAAGTAAGTTCGGCCGCCGAAAGTGTTTGGCTTCCGAAGGGAAGTTCGGCCCCCGAAGGTTGCATGCGTTTGCATGCGATTGGGCAGCCGAAATTGAGTTGGCCAGCCAGCTTTTGGGCATCCTTAGTCAGCATTTTGGACAGGTGTTATGTCCACCTTGTTGCCAGAAGCTTGGCCACGTCTCCCCTGGTTTATTTGCTGCGTTTGAGCAGCTCATGCATCACAAGGTTTGGAAGCAAAAAGCTCCGTTTGTGTGAGTTTGAGAGTTTGAGGAGAGTTGGACTGTTGTCCTTAGTTCAGAGTGTTCATCTTCTTGGTACAGGAGGTAAGTAAGGCTCTTGACCATGTTTCTATGTTTTCTGAAGGTTGTATGGAGTTGGGGAGAGAGAGATGCATGTTTAGGTTATTAATGATAGTTTTGATGAGTTATGCATGTATACATGTTTCTGTGTTATGTGTGATTTGTTGTTTGGGGTATTAGATAAGTTTGGACCCTTGTGATCATATACATGAGTATATGTGTGTTGAGGAGTTGGAGTATATATGGTTGGAGAAGTTGAAGGGAAGGAGAAGATGGTTTGCCGTTGAAGCTGAGTTCTGGATGAACTCAGGTTCGGCAGCCGAAGGTTCATTCGGCCGCCGAACCTCCTGCTTGGTGACTTGGTTGCCACAGCTTGCCCCCGAGTGTTTTTGCATGTTCGGCTCTGTTTGGGGGATTCGGCCGCCGAAGGTGCCGCCGAAGGTGCTTGAGTTTCGTCTCTGGAGAGGACATTCGGCCGCCGAACCTGCCGCCGAAAGTGTCCTGTCCAGCTCTTCTTTTGCATGCTTTGCTTGAGTTTTAGAGTGAGTTTAAGGGGATTCTTGGGGAGGTTATAGAGTTATGCTTATGATAGTTTGGTCCCTCATATTGAGTCTTTATGTGCTTATACAGACCAAAGGAACCAGAGAGAGCAGCAGTGAGTACTGCTCCAGAGTGTACAGAACCTGCAGAGTCAGTCCAGAGCCAGAGGTGAGTGGAACTAAACTGATTCCTTGATTTAATTCAGACAATAACTACTTTTAGCATATTTCATGCATCATATTTATGCCATAGGGTGAGTGCATTAGAATGCATAAAGATGTTGCATTGCATAGCTTCCTTATTGGTGTGGGTAAATGCTGAATGATCCAGTAGTTCCAGACAGGAAGACCAGGACCCCATTCTACGGCCTGGCAGGTATAGGAAGTCCAGGACCCCATTCTACGGCCTGGCAGGTATAGGAAGTCCAGGACCCCATTCTACGGCCTGGCGGGTATAGGCAAACGGTCTATGCTGGCAAAGGGTAAGTACAGGTGTTATATACACATATACATATATGGTACAGGAAGACCAGGACCCCAGTCTACGGCCTGGCACGGTTTACTGGGACTATGTGGTGACAGGTTTACTCTTGATGTGGACTGTCTGTGTTATGATGCATTCCATCATATCATATTTTATTGAAATGTTTTCGTATTCTACTCACTGGGCTATAGAGCTCATCCCACTCCTTTAACCCCAGTCTTGCAGGTTCAGTGTACAGTGTACAGGGGATGTTCAGAAGAAGTCAGAAAAAGAGAAGAGACTTGTAATAGCTTAGAGTGGACATGTAATATTAAAGAGATATGCTTGTGGTATATTCAGTTAGATATGTGCTTGACTTAGTGGTTTGTGTTGTAAATCTTTTGTTGTGTACATGATCTGTATATGTATATGTGTTTACAGAGTATGTGAAAAACCAGGCTTACCAGGTATGAGACAACCCATCTAGAGCAAGCTCTAGTCAGGGGTACAGAGTACTGGGTACTGAGATAGTGCATGCACAGGTTAAGCCCTGGTACAGAGAAAAGAATTGTTATTTTCACAGTTTATGTCTGATCATGTATGAGATTTACAGGTACACAGAGGGTATAGCAGGCTTGCTACGGGTTCTGGCGGCCTTAAGCCGACCTGAATCCTAGCGCCGGTGACGGTCCATTTTGGGGTCGTTACAGATTGGTATCAGAGCCCTAGGTTTACATGATCGGACCTATAGAGAGAGTGTCGGGCTCATAGAGATTACAGTTGATCAAGCACAATAGGGAATCATGTCCACTAGGATAGGATGTGGAGTCCTGTCTTTTTGATTCTATGCAATGTGCATGTGTATTATAATTGAGCTATATGTTTATGTGCTGATACGCTAAAGTATGTGTTGTTTTTCAGAGTTAAGATGCGAGGAACTCGTCGATCAGCTCGATTGACTGGAGTCCCATCAGATAGTGAGGGATTCGCTGCTCGTCCTCCTGCATTGCCAAGGGCAAGGCCTCAAAGATCTAGCAGGGAAGGCATGTCAATAGACCCTAGAAGGTCTGTAGACGAGAGCCGAAGAGGGATAGTTAGAGGAGGTAGATCAGAGGAAGAGAGGGAGGCCATGGAGACTGATCCGTCTATGGATGAAGGTATGGGAGAATCTCTGGGAGGTGTTCAGGCCTCAGGTTTTGATTATCCAGCTGTTTCCCAAGATCCAGAGTATCCGATGGAAGGTATGTCGGAGTACTCTCGATTTGACCCATATCCTACATCTATGCCATATATGCCATATCCTTACTATTACCCATTATATCCACCATATCCTATGTATCCATCCTCCCCTATCCATCCAAGTGCAGCACACCCAGAAATAAATGAACCAGTACCTCCACCACCACAAACAGAACCAGTAGTCCCTGGTGTACAAATACCTCCACCTAGTTCATCTGGGAGTAAGGTGCAGATGACTGAGTACCTTAAATTGGATGCTCCGAAGTTTAATACAGGAGATGATCCATTTGAGTATCTGAGATGTGTGAAAATGATTACTGATGAGTTGGGTGCGGATGGTAGTAGAGCCATTGAGATGGCGGGATTTACGCTAAAGTGTAGAAAGGCTCGGGAATGGTTCAGAAACTATATCGAGCCTAGAATGAACAATATGTCGTGGGGAGAGTTTGCTAATGAGTTTGCAGGATGGGCTTTTCCTGATAGCTCCAGGGAGATGAAGCTAATAGAGTTTGAGCAGTTAAGACAAACAGATGAGATGACGGTTGATGAGTTTACGGATAAGTTCCTAGATTTGCTTCAGTACGTGGGTCAGGCCTATGATACTGATCAGAAGAAAGCTAGAAGATATACCATGAGACTACATCCCAGGTATTCTTCTTTGATCCTTCCAGCAGAAAAGGAGAGTTTCCACTCTATTGTGGATGCAGCTAGAAAGATGGAAGCTAATGCCAAGATTCAAAAACAGTCTCAGGCACAGGCTTCGGGTTCTAAGGCCCCCAGTTCAGGCACCTCAGGTAGCAAAAGATGGGATAAGACAAAAGGAACAAAGAGTAGGTTCTGGAGTAAAGTCAAGTCTGGTCTGGGAATGGGTAGTGGCTCAAGCTCTGGCACAGCTATTCCAGCATGTAGGAGATGTGGACGACCACACAGAGGAGCTTGTCAGTTGGGATCTTCAGCCTGTTTTAGATGTGGACAGGTGGGGCATTTTGCTCGAGAGTGTCCTCAGGTGACTTTTGTGGCACCTTCCCAGCAGATGAGTTCAGGCAGTGTAGCACAGCCAGTAGGGCAGCCAGTGGCTCCAGCCATGCCTCAGAGTAGTGGCAGAGGTAGAGGGAGAGGGGCAGCCTCTACTTCAGCAGTAGGTTCCCGAGGTGAAAATCCGGTAGCCCCAGCACGGATTTTCACAGTGACACAGGAGGAGGCTAACACGTCGAACACAGTGGTGTCAGGTAATCTCATCATTGGGTGTTCAGATGTGTATGCTTTGATGGACCCCGGTGCTTCTCATTCCTTTATTGCTTCGAGAGCCATAGAGCGATTGGGTTTGATCAGTTCTGAGTTAGAGTATCCTCTCTGGGTCAGTGGACCTAGATGTGACCCATCAGTGGCAGTGTCAGTCTGTCGTTTCAGTCCAGTGTTTATCGAGGGTAGATGCCTTCCAGCTGACCTTGTGGTTCTAGACTTGACAGATTTTGATGTCATTCTAGGGATGGATTGGTTATCTGCATATAGTGCTACGTTGGACTGTCGAGAGAAGCTAGTGAGTCTCAGAGACCAGGATGGGTCAGAGTGTGTCTTCAGAGGAGACAGGAGAGGTACACCCAGAGGTATGATTTCAGCCCTTCAGGCTCGTCGTTTGCTTAGGAGGGGTTGTCAGGGGTTTCTAGCTCATGTGAGAGAGCTAGACAGTCAGGTGAGGGAACCAGCCACAGTACCAGTAGTCCGAGAGTTTCTTGATGTGTTCCCAGACGATTTGCCAGGACTACCACCTGATAGGGAGATAGGGTTTGAAATTGAATTACTGCCAGGTACTAGACCTATCTCTATTCCTCCCTACAGGATGGCGCCAGTTGAGTTAACAGAGTTGAAAGCACAGTTGCAGGACTTGGTAGATAAGGGTTTCATCCGCCCTAGTACCTCACCTTGGGGTGCTCCAGTGCTCTTTGTCAGAAAGAAGGATGGATCCCTTAGACTTTGTATCGACTACAGACAGTTGAACAAGGTCACTATCAAGAATAGGTATCCCTTACCACGGATTGATGATCTATTTGACCAGCTAGCTGGAGCAGGTTGTTTCTCGAAAATAGATCTGAGATCTGGGTATCATCAGTTGAGAGTCAGAGAGGCAGACGTGCCTAAGACAGCTTTCCGGACCAGATATGGGCATTATGAGTTCTTAGTGATGCCGTTCGGGTTGACTAACGCCCCTGCAGCATTTATGGATCTCATGAACAGGGTATTCAGTGAGTTTCTGGATCACTTTGTCATTGTGTTTATCGATGATATCTTACTGTATTCCAGAGATGCAGAGGAGCATGCCCAGCATCTGAGGACAGTTTTGCAGACACTGAGAGAGCATGGTTTATATGCCAAGTTCTCGAAGTGTGAATTTTGGTTACGGAGCATTGCCTTCTTGGGACATGTGGTATCAGCAGAGGGTATTGAGGTAGACTCCAAGAAGATAGAGGCTGTAGCTAACTGGCCCAGACCCACGACAGTGACTGAGATTAAAAGCTTTCTGGGACTGGCAGGTTACTACAGGAGGTTCGTTCAGAACTTCTCAAAGATAGCAGCTCCTATGACCAAATTGACTCAGAAGAACCAGAAGTTTATCTGGTCAGACCAGTGTGAAGAGAGCTTTGAGGAGCTCAAGAGGAGATTGACAACAGCACCAGTGTTAGCTCTGCCGGTCAGTAATGAGGACTTCACAGTGTTCTGTGATGCATCTCGAGTGGGATTGGGTTGTGTATTGATGCAAAGTAATAGAGTAATAGCTTATGCTTCTAGACAGTTGAAGAAGCACGAGTTGAATTACCCTACCCATGACCTAGAGATGGCAGCAATTATCTTTGCACTTAAGATGTGGCGGCATTACCTCTACGGGGTTAAATGCGAGATCTTCACTGATCACAAGAGTTTACAGTACATCTTAAGTCAGAGAGAGCTGAATTTGAGGCAGCGGAGATGGGTAGAATTGCTCAGTGATTATGATTGTAAAATCCAGTATCATCCGGGTAAGGCGAATGTTGTCGCAGACGCCCTAAGCCGGAAGTCACTAGGCAGTTTATCCCATTTAGCAGCAGAGCGGAAACCAGTTGTGATGGAGCTTTATAAGCTCTTTGACGAGGGATTACAGCTAGAGTTGTCTGGTACAGGTGCGTTGATAGCACAGATGAGAGTGACACCTGTGTTTCTGGAGCAGATAGCTCAGAGACAGCACGAGGACCCTAAGTTGATGAAAATTGCCAGGACTGTTCAGTCAGGCAATAGCGCAGAGTTCAGATTTGACAGCAAAGGGATCCTTCGCTATGGGAGTCGACTTTGTGTACCAGATAGGGGCAGTGTAAAAGAAGACATTATGAGGGAAGCTCATAATGCGAGGTATAGTGTTCACCCAGGAGCTACCAAGATGTATCAGGATCTGAAAAGGGTCTATTGGTGGCCAGCCATGAAGAAAGAAGTGGCGCAGTTCGTGACAGCCTGTGAGGTTTGTCAGAGGGTGAAATTAGAGCATCAGAAACCAGCCGGAATGCTTAACCCATTACCGATTCCAGAATGGAAATGGGAGAACATAGCCATGGATTTTGTAGTGGGTTTACTAGTAGCGTCCAACAGGATAGACTCGATATGGGTGATTGTGGACAGACTCACGAAATCTGCTCATTTTCTTCCCGTACGGAGTAACTATTCTGTGGATAAGTTGGCACAGGTCTATCTGGATGAGATAGTAAGATTACATGGAGTTCCAGTGTCTATAGTTTCTGACAGAGGACCTCAGTTTACCTCCCGCTTTTGGCGGAGTCTGCAGAGTGCGATGGGCACGAGATTGGATTTTAGTACTGCTTTCCACCCACAGACTGATGGACAATCAGAAAGGAACATCCAGACCATAGAGGATATGCTTCGACTATGTGTGTTAGACTTTGGCGGTTCTTGGAGGCAGCATCTACCTTTGGTGGAGTTTGCCTACAATAACAGTCATCATGCTAGCATTGGGATGGCTCCTTATGAAGCTTTGTATGGGAGGAAGTGCAGATCCCCTGTTTGCTGGGAAGAGGTAGGAGAGAAGGCTCTTGCAGGGCCAGAGTTAGTAGACATTACCAGTAGAATGGTGCCCATGATCAGAGAAAGAATTAGAACAGCTCAGAGTAGACAGAAAAGTTATGCAGACGTTCGCAGAAAACAGTTAGAGTTTCAAGAAGGTAATTGGGTATTGCTGAAAGTGTCTCCAATGAAAGGAGTGGTTCGTTTTGGGAAGAAAGGTAAATTGGCTCCACGATACATTGGACCCTTTGAGGTGTTGCAGAGGATCGGAAATGTGTCGTATAAGCTGGATTTACCTGCTTCTATGGAGAGGATTCACCCGGTATTTCATGTTTCTATGCTACGACAGTTTGTGTCAGATCCGAATCAGGTTCTGAGTGAGCCTGAGGTGGAGATTCACACAGATCTCACCTATATAGAGCAGCCAGTGCGGATTCTGGACACGCAGATCAGACAGCTAAGGAACAAGGAGATTCCGATGGTGAAAGTTCTATGGAACCACCATAACCTAGAAGAATGTACATGGGAGACGCGGGAGTCTATGCTCCAGCAGTATCCATATTTGTTTTGAGGTTAGTTTCCTCCTTGTGTTTTGTTTTTGTGTGTTTTAGGAACATCCGAGGACGAATGTTCTTAAGGAGGGGAGAATGTAATACCCGGCTAGAGTCCGGCACCGGAATTCCTGTTGTTTGGTGGAATCCGGGGTGTTGGGATTCTATATAAGGGTAGGATATTTGTTGTACTACGTGGTGTGATGTGTGTTGATGTTTTAAGGTTAAGAGAAGTGAGTTTTGAGTTGAAATGACCTAAGGCAGTTGAGCCAAGTTCGGCCGCCGAAAGTAAGTTCGGCCGCCGAAAGTGTTTGGCTTCCGAAGGGAAGTTCGGCCCCCGAAGGTTGCATGCGTTTGCATGCGATTGGGCAGCCGAAATTGAGTTGGCCAGCCAGCTTTTGGGCATCCTTAGTCAGCATTTTGGACAGGTGTTATGTCCACCTTGTTGCCAGAAGCTTGGCCACGTCTCCCCTGGTTTATTTGCTGCGTTTGAGCAGCTCATGCATCACAAGGTTTGGAAGCAAAAAGCTCCGTTTGTGTGAGTTTGAGAGTTTGAGGAGAGTTGGACTGTTGTCCTTAGTTCAGAGTGTTCATCTTCTTGGTACAGGAGGTAAGTAAGGCTCTTGACCATGTTTCTATGTTTTCTGAAGGTTGTATGGAGTTAGGGAGAGAGAGATGCATGTTTAGGTTATTAATGATAGTTTTGATGAGTTATGCATGTATACATGTTTCTGTGTTATGTGTGATTTGTTGTTTGGGGTATTAGATAAGTTTGGACCCCTGTGATCATATACATGAGTATATGTGTGTTGAGGAGTTGGAGTATATATGGTTGGAGAAGTTGAAGGGAAGGAGAAGATGGTTTGCCGTTGAAGCTGAGTTCTGGATGAACTCAGATTCGGCAGCCGAAGGTTCATTCGGCCGCCGAACCTCCTGCTTGGTGACTTGGTTGCCACAACTTGCCCCCGAGTGTTTTTGCATGTTCGGCTCTGTTTGGGGGATTCGGCCGCCGAAGGTGCCGCCGAAGGTGCTTGAGTTTCGTCTCTGGAGAGGACATTCGGCCGCCGAACCTGCCGCCGAAAGTGTCCTGTCCAGCTCTTCTTTTGCATGCTTTGCTTGAGTTTTAGAGTGAGTTTAAGGGGATTCTTGGGGAGGTTATAGAGTTATGCTTATGATAGTTTGGTCCCTCATATTGAGTCTTTATGTGCTTATACAGACCAGAGGAACCAGAGAGAGCAGCAGTGAGTACTGCTCCAAAGTGTACAGAACCTGCAGAGTCAGTCCAGAGCCAGAGGTGAGTGGAACTAAACTGATTCCTTGATTTAATTCAGACAATAACTACTTTTAACATATTTCATGCATCATATTTATGCCATAGGGTGAGTGCATTAGAATGCATAAAGATGTTGCATTGCATAGCTTCCTTATTGGTGTGGGTAAATGCTGAATGATCCAGTAGTTCCAGACAGGAAGACCAGGACCCCATTCTACGGCCTGGCAGGTATAGGAAGTCCAGGACCCCATTCTACGGCCTGACGGGTATAGGCAAACGGTCTATGCTGGCAAAGGGTAAGTACAGGTGTTATATACACATATACATATATGGTACAGGAAGACCAGGACCCCAGTCTACGGCCTGGCACGGTTTACTGGGACTATGTGGTGACAGGTTTACTCTTGATGTGGACTGTCTGTGTTATGATGCATTCCATCAGATCATATTTTATTGAAATGTTTTCGTATTCTACTCACTGGGCTATAGAGCTCATCCCACTCCCTTAACCCCAGTCTTGCAGGTTCAGTGTACAGTGTACAGGGGATGTTCAGAAGAAGTCAGAAAAAGAGAAGAGACTTGTAACAGCTTAGAGTGGACATGTAATATTAAAGAGATATGCTTGTGGTATATTCAGTTAGATATGTGCTTGACTTAGTGGTTTGTGTTGTAAATCTTTTGTTGTGTACATGATCTGTATATGTATATGTGTTTACAGAGTATGTGAAAAACCAGGCTTACCAGGTATGAGACAACCCATCTAGAGCAAGCTCTAGTCAGGGGTACAGAGTACTGGGTACTGAGATAGTGCATGCACAGGTTAAGCCCTGGTACAGAGAAAAGAATTGTTATTTTCACAGTTTATGTCTGATCATGTATGAGATTTACAGGTACACAGAGGGTATAGCAGGCTTGCTACGGGTTCTGGCGGCCTTAAGCCGACCTGAATCCTAGCGCCGGTGACGGTCCATTTTGGGGTCGTTACAATGTATTAACAAGGGACTAACCAAGTCTTAGGGCCAAGCACAGTACTAATCCATAAACATAACTCCAATTAACTTTACATTACAATAACTCAGTTACATTACATCATGTCCACACTATCAGTACTAATCTATAACTATTACAAAAGCAAAGCCTTTTTACCCTTGACGTCTTCCCGATCAACCTCAAACCTGCAACACTGGGGTTAGGGGAGAGGGGTGAGCTAAAAAGCCCAGTGAGTAGAAACATAGAAAACAGTTCATTAATTACATGCTCTCATGAAATGCGTCATAACACAAAGAAATCACAACAATCCTGTCACCCCCGCTTGAGTTCACGCTAGCAATCTCTTCCTCTCGCGGGTGATTTTAGAGGGTTCTCGAAACGTCCTTCCCCTCAGGGTTAGACATGACCCCAACATTCCCTCTGTCAACACTCGGCCCCGAAGGAGCTCTCATGGGGCTTTCCTACATGTACTCGCCCGACTGACAAAGACTCAATGACAGACTTGCGGGCTATTGAGGTCGCCTTGGTCCACCCATCTCATCATATAAACAGCAATTTATGCAATGCGTCACATTCGTGAAACTAGTGCAATCATCCTATTACATATATAAACATGATGCATGAACATGCTTTAGGCATTTGATTTTCTTAAAATAAAAGATTAAGTTAGTTCTACTCACCTCTGGCAGACGCTGAACCGACTCTGCAACTGCTAGCACTACTGGCCTCCTCGGTCCCTCGGGTCCGATCCTACACAGGTGGACTCGAATGAGGTGCCAAACATACTCTAAACAACTCATAAACATACCCCCAAAAACCCCCTAAAACATCATAGAAACATGCATAGAAAACACCCAAGAAACGGCTGGACAGGGCACTTTCGGCGGCACCTTCGGCGGCCGAACCCTCCCTCCAGAGACGAAACTCGGGCACTTTCGGCGGCCGAAAGTCCCACTCCAGAGACGAAAGTCAGGCACTTTCGGCGGCTGAACATTACCTTTGGCGGCCGAAAGTCTGCTTTCAAGCCAAACTTAACTTTCGGGGGCAAGGTTAGGCGGCCAAACCATGCATCCAAAGGCAGGTTCGGCGGCCGAAACCACCTTCGGCGGCCGAACCTGAGTTCTTCCCAGAAGGGCAGAACTCAGCTTCATATGCATTCAAGCCTCCCAAACCTTCCAAACACCCCAAAACAAGCACCCAACCTTACCAAAACATGCATAAACACTAAACCATGCACAAAGGAGCTTAACAACTAGATTAAACCCCAAAAACAACATTAAAGCATACATAGATAGCTTATGACCCACATAGGCCAAAACCATCAAAACAACCCAAATCCTCACATACTCTCTCCCCATCATGCATACTCACTCCCACAAGCATAAAGAAGCATAAACTAACATAAACTCCTCAACACAAACATCACATAACATACATTGGGCATAAAACCCACATAAATCCTTAAACATGCATTTCTACCCAAACTCAACCATCAAACTCTATAAAACTTACTTAAAACTTCAAAAGACACTAGGAAAGCAAAGATCTACACTTACCTCTTAAAGATCGAGGGTGGTGTGATCTCTAACTCGGAGGTGTGGAGAATCCAAGCTCCAAAAGCTCCAAGCTCCCAAAACTTGATCTAAGCTTGAAAACTCTTCAAAATAACCATGGAACTCATGAAAACATGAAGGAGATGAAGAAAAACGTGAAAACGGCCAAGGGAGGACAAAACTCACCTGAGCTCGAGAATGGGGAGAAAACTCTCCCATTTTCGGTCTGAGGGCCCTTTATAGGTGGCCAGCCAAACCTCCTTCGGCGGCCTAACGTGCCCCCTAAACTCATGCATGTTCGGCGGCCGAACTTGACTTTCGGCGGCCGAACCTTGGCTCGTTCAAACAAGACTTTCGGAGGCCAAAGGCGCTCCCGAAGCCTTTCCATGTTCGGCGGCCGAACTTCACTTTCGGCGGCCGAACCTGGTGAATGCCTCCTTGGTCTTTTCTTTTCAAAACTCAATTCTTTTTCATTTAAAATCATGAAATCAGTAAAAACCTTTTAGAAAACACATTTTACCCCTCTAGAAGCCTCTGGCATCTTCAGAATTCCATATTCCAACGGAGATTCTGCCGGAAGGTAGGGATTCCGATGCCGGAATCTAGCCGGGTATTACAGTTTCAAAAAAGAGATGACAAGGGCTTTATTGCAACCAAATATGCTTCAGGCTAGGTCTTGCTGGTTTGCATGACACCTCCCTCTCCTTTGAGCTTCAATATGTTTGTTATGGCTTTTTAACTTCAGTTGATGGAGAATCGGTGTGTCACCTGTGTTATCTTCTCCCGACGGTCAGTGGTTAAAAGGAAGAGATCTTCGTCAGTAGGATTTTCCCACCGATTTGGATCTGGGTCATGTGTTGGTTACTAGGGTTGGGGTTTGCTTTTGTTTCTATCTGTTTGAGCCCTGTTGTATGCTTGTACTAATGTAAGCCTTTGACCTTTTTGCATAATGCAATATTTTCTAACTTTCGAAAAAAAAAAATCAAATAAAGAGCTCATGGCCTTCATATTCAAGTATACTATTTTTTAAATAGTCAATTTTATTACTTATTTAGTATTTGTAATTGAATTAAATATCTGAAAAATTGTCAATCCAATCCATCTAGTATTATCTTTTCTATTTTATTAGTCCATATATAAAGAAAAGATGCTCGAATAACATTAATTAATGTCGAATGCAACAGTTTATATATATAAGTTTATAAAAATGACACAGTGAAATAATTTTATGTTATAAATAAAATTTTATAAAAAGTTAATAATATGTTATAGTTAAATTATAATAAATATCTTGTATTTTTTATAGATCGAAATTTGTTCATGATTATTTTATTATCAATATTTACAAATATATTTTTTTTTATGTAAGTTACAAAATATTCATTTTCATTTTATTATAAAGTGAATTTATGATAATATTTATTAGAAAAAAGGTAATTTTATTTGCTTAGATGATACTGATTGAATAAGTTTATTGATTTATAGTGATGGTTTTGTAATTATTGATATTCTTTTATAAAACTATTCCATAATTATATTTAAATTAATTAAATAATCTAATCTATTGATGTGATGATAATTTGCATATTATTCATATATAATTAAAATTATATACATTTACTTTTATTGATTTTTCTTATTCTTATTTAGTGTTTATATTTAATTTTAAAATTTTTTATTTTATTTTATTATTTAATATTTTAATTTATTTTTATGGTTTTTATAGGTTTAAATGAGTCAATGAATTTAAGGATGCATACTCAAAGAAATAAGAACATGGTGCAACCCATATTACTCAAAGCTACATTATTTTTTATTTGAAAGAAAGAGAATCGAAGTAAATAATTTACCCTGTATTTTAACACTAAATATGTGATCCTTCCTTATTTTTGCAATAAAACTTAGTTTTTCTAGTTTACTGTAAGGGTTATGGGATAAGAGTTTTAATAGAGTATAAATACATTATATTTGAGAGGTTATGATATCTTTTATTCACTTTTGAAGACTTTTACACAATAGAGATTGCGAGAAACTGAGGAGAAAAATTTATGTTTTATAATTATTTTAAAATGATTTTAGATAATTTCTCAATTAAATTTGTTCTTAAATTCTTAGAGACTGAGAAGAAGCGTTTTGTGGTTCCAGTCTCCTACTTGAATGAGCCTTCATTTCAGGATTTGCTAAGTAAAGCTGAAGAGGAGTTTGGGTTTCATCATCCGATGGGTGGTTTGACAATTCCATGCCGAGAAGAAACTTTTAGACTCGTCACCTCAAGCTTGAATAGATCATGAGATTAGCCACTTAAGGCCATTCACTGAAGAGTGCAAAATTTTGTTTGAGAAATTTCAACTCAATGTAAATACTTTCTTCTCTTCCTTTTTGAGCTGAAAAGCTTTATGGGAAGAATTAAAAGGATGTCCCATATGAGAAAAAAAATTAATGGAGTTATTTTTTTTTTATTGCAATTATAAAGAAATATTTCTTTTATATAATTGACTCGAAATACAAAAATGCAAAAATCAACTAAATCTCAATTAATAATTACTTATAAAAATAATAATTTTCAAGCCATAATGTAATTCTCGTCCCCACCGCAAACTATTATAGTTTCAGCTGCAGCTCAAAAAAAACAATAGATAGTTTCAGCTAAGCAGCATCGTCTCAGCGACATGTTTAGAGGCCTATTTAACTGGGATGACAGAAGAATCCTATTACAGCCGAAGAATTTTACAGCTGCTTCATCAAACACTTGAAGCTCAAAAGTTGTCTTTTTTATGTCCAATATTTTCAGTTCCCATGTCAGCCAAACCTTTGATTCTGTTGCTCAATTCTTAGATCATTCATATCAAACTAAGAATGTCATAGCCATTAAGAAGCTCCATGCTCGTCTGCTGAGGACAGGCTTACTCTTTTTCTCACTTAACATCCACTCTAGGCTCATTTTCGCCTGCACCACATGCATCAACAAAAACAACCTCCAAACCTTAACCAATTGCTGCAAATTCCTAAACCCTATAAACCCATTACCCTTCAATCTACTATTATCTAATTTCTGTCGAAATGGGTTCCCTTTATTAGCACTAAAAACCTGCTCTCTCATGCATATAACCAGTGTTTCTTTAGATACTTATGCTTGGTGTAGTTCCTTAAAAGCTTCCTCTTCTATGGAAGATGTGAACTTTGGTAAACAGATACATGCCCATGTGACGAAATCAGGTTGGTTATCCAGTGTGTTTGTGGGTAGTGCTTTGATCGATCTATATGCAAAGTCGTCGTTTGTTGGTCATGCGGCAATGGTGTTTGATGAAATTCCAGTGAAGAACACAGTTTGTGCAAATGCTCTTTTATCAGGTTATGTTGAGGGTAAACTGTGGGATCAGGGAATTAAATTGCTAAGGAATATGCCCTGTTTGAGTTTGGATTATGACCATTTCACATTAGCGGCAATGCTACGGACATGCGCGGGGCTTTCTGCTATTGAACTAGGCAGACAAGTGCACGCCTATTTAACACGTAAAATTAATGATTTGGGAAATGATGTTTTCTTGCAGAGTTCATTGATTGAAATGTATGGCAAGTGTGGTTTTGTAGAGAAGGCTTTGCAGGTCTTCAACTTGGAGGGATATAAGTTGGGTGGAAAGGTCAATAGGGATATTGTTTTGTGGACTTCAATGCTAGGTGCATATGGTAGAAATGGGCATTTTAACAAAGTGATTGAACTATACAAAGAGATGTTAAAAGAAGGCATCACACCAGATGAGGTGGCATATGTTACTGTCATCTCTGCTTGTGGTCACACTGGCCAACTGCAACTTGGAATTGAGTATTTCAAATCAATGTCTCTGGACTTTAACTTGAATCCTGGCATGGAGCACTACAGCAGTGTTATTGATTTACTTTGTAGGGCTGGTGAGTTAGATAAAGCCTGGAAGCTGATGAACGAGATGCTCACTAAAGGGCAAGTGAATCCCTGCATTTCGATGTGGGGGGCTTTGCTTAGTGCTTGTGAAGAACATGGGAATATTGAGATTGGTAAATTAGCTGCTCAAGAGGCACTCAAGTTGGAGCCTCAGAATGCTGGGATCTATGTTATGTTATCAAATTTATATGCTAGGTTTGATATGTGGGATGAGATTGGCCAGCTGAGGGAAATAATTAAAGATAGAGGACTAAAGAAAGATGTAGGATGTAGTTGGATTGAAGTCACAAGATAAGTGGAGTGTTTTTATTGTCATCAAACGCAGTGCAGTCACGAATTGATCTTGATTTGATGTCAGAGATTCTATACCAAAATTGAAAGATGACCCTTTAACCTGTTTCAAATCCTGAACAATAGAGAATATATCTTAATCTTCCAACTGAAGAGGCAGCAAAGGAAATGTTACACTGCAGAGTTAAGTATGATAGGACTTGAGCTTCAGAATGAGGCACCCTGTAGTTGAAATGGGAATTAGATCCTTTCAATGCATAATTAACATTAGCTGGTCAAACAGGTATTACAGTTGATTCTTGAAAATGTTTGAATTGTTGTGTAAATATTCATATTCTGCATTTGATAGTTGAGAATTATTAATTTAACTCCAATGGAGGCAGGAGGGACAAGTTTTCAGGCAATAGGTATAAGGAACACAGGTGGCTTCACCATTATCTAGTTGTGCTATTTGATGGGGGTTTTGAATTTGGATATGTTTTGATGAGAATTAGAAGGAACATTCTTGTGATGTGAATAGTCCCACTTACCTGGTTGGGGGGTGTAGGAACTATAAGGATTTCAAAAAATACATTGGAGTTGGGTTTTGAAAATTATAAGAGATTATACCTTGTGCTTTCATAGGTGAACTTAATTTTTTATATTACTTATGAATGTAAACTTTCCTAAATTTTGTACCTATTCTTTTCACTCTATACTATAGTTATATATATTTTAGATAGTAAATTAGTTTATATAAATTATTAATTAGTAATTTATACTATATATAAAAATAAAAAGAGAGGGATCATCACTCCATTGGATCCTCCTTTGATTGCCAATTGAACAGCTTCTCGACTCAAATCAATGTGAGGGCAAAAAGTACTATTACATTTTTTTTTTTGTGCAAGATATAGCTTCAGAAAGTCCAATTGAAAGTGTTTTTTCTTTTCTTTTTATCAAAATTTTAATTTTCGTAATGAAGTAAATATTATGGAAGGGAAATTCACATGGGTCGAATCAATAATGGTTTATTTATTGGTAAAAGTTGTAAGGATAAATTATTTTTTTAAAAATTACTCAATTAAATATTTTTATAATTTGTATAATCCAATGATCATATTAAAATACTATTATCAGTCTTTTTATCATGTTAAAATATTATTATCAGTTTTAAATTATTTATATGGTTTAGTTTTTATAATTTTAATTATATATATTATTTATTTTAAATATTTATATTATTTAATTTTTGTTATTAAAATTAAAATATATTTATTAATGATTTTTTAATAAAATTTTTTTTGAAAGCACTAATAAAAAAATTAAAGAGTTTAATTTTATAAAATAAATGAGTAATTTTGAAATAGTAATAAATTATTGAATTTTTTAAAAATATAGAAGGCTACTAGTAATTCTCAGCGTACATAAAAAGTAAGAGGTATTTAATTTAGAGTATATCTCCAAACATATGTTTGATACCTTCAAAAATACTAAAGATGGGCTATAGACACCTATTAGCTCGGTTCACAATTAATTTTATATTTTATTTAGAATATATTATCTTTTTTAAATTTATTAATTATAATTATTTTAAATTAAAATTTTTTACTTTAGTAAGTTTCTTAAAATTATAATTCATAGTATATAAATTAAAAATATGATAAATAATAATTTAACTAATTATAATATTCATTACTTATATTTTAAGATTTTATTTTTAATTATTATAAATATTCTTTAATATTTTTATATTTATTTTATTAATATATATTATTAATATTTTAATACCAATAATAAGCATTTTGACATAATTTATTAAAAACATATAATATATATGTTAAAATCAATTATAATTCATCCATTCTAAACCAACTTATCAATGATATTTAAAAATAAAAATTAAACTATCCAACCGAATCCGATTTATATTAATAATATACGAATTTATTTTAAATTTAATTAAAAATTAATTTAAATTATTCAAATTCATCTCAAACGTAATTATTATTATTTGAATAAAATCTAAATTCATTTAATTTTATATATTTTAATTAATAATTTATATAAAAATTTTTTTTATTAATAATTTCCATTTAAAAAATCTTATATTTTTAAAAAATATTTGAATTTTAATTTTTAAATAAAAATTATAAATATTATTATAAAATATATTTTTATATTAAATTATTATATATGAATTTAAATCGATAATCCAATTTAAATTCACAATAAATATTATTTTTAAATATAAATTCATTCTAAATTTAATTATAATTACCTATTAAAATTCGATTAAATGGAATAAAAATATGTGATCGGTTGCCGTCCCTAATTCTATCATATCAGAGCCAATGAAGTTTCTATTTTTCTTAAATAAATGCAACTTAATCTTTTAGGGTTGAAACTGTGTCACGAAAGTCATAAGTCAGGCAGAAGGTGTAAGACCTGCAGTACGAGTAGAGAAGGAAGTGTATGTGAAAACTCTAGGATTTTAAGATGAGTTTATTTAGAAGAAATAGATCTTCAAGGTCCAGACAACCTGATAAAGAACTCATAAATGATTTAAATATTAATACAGATAATAATACGACAATATTATCTAGAGAAAGTACTTGGAATAGTCAACAATTGGCTAATTGGAAACCACCTAAAACAGATATATCAACAATATATAAAAAGGGAATATTAGATTTTAAGTCAGCAAGGGCAATTAAAACCAAAGAAAAGGTAGTACCTTTATATTCAGAAAACCAATCAATGAGTTTATTAAGTAAGAAGATAATATTAAAATATATTAACCAAGGATATAGATTTATGCATATAGGCTTAGTACAAATTGCAATTAAACCATTAACTGTAGAAGGATTAAATACAAGTATGCATGTTGCATTAAGAGATTGTAGACATATTAATTACAAAGACTCTCTATTAGGATTATTTGAAACTAGCTTAACAAATGGACCAATATATTCAAACTGTTTTCCCAATTTTACAATATCTTTAACCGATCCACATATAATGAAAATATTAGCATTAGATATTTTAACACATAATTACAATATGTTAAAAGGATCACACATATATGAAGTATTTTATAGATTAAATTATAAAATAATGAATACAGGACTATGTCCAAATGCTATTAATCATAATAGATTAACAGGAGAGACAATTTTTTGGGAAATTGACCAAACAAAAGCAAATATAACTGTACCAAAAACCATACAATGGAAAGATGTTAATTTACCAGAAAGTTGGAAATATCCAGTCAAAACCATACCAAGCTTACCTCCAAAAGAAAATAAAGAAATAGATTATATTATACAAAATGATGATGGTTCAGTAGAATTGAAATTTAAAATATCAAACTCTTTTAGGCAAACCAGTTCAACCATTTATCAACCATCTAGACATTCCTTAGGATCTTCACAAAGAAGACCCAATATTGAAATCAATACAGATAATAGTATTTCTGAAGAAACTACTATTCCACCATATACAGGACCTTTTGTTGGAGAAACCTCTGGAACTAAACCTATAGAAGAAACATTTAATCATCAAACCATACCACAACCTACTGCCAAAGGTATAAAAATACAAGAAAGCGTATTTCGACAAGGTCAATTTAGTCAACCATATGAAGATAGTGATTTTACTATTAATACCTTAACCCAAAGTTTTGCAATTGATAAAGACCAAATTCAAACTGACTATATGTCAGATAAAAATCGGGGAAAAAGAGATACATTTCTTAAAACATATTCTTTAAAAGAACAAAAGACAATTAAACAACAATTTTTTGATTTTTGTGAACAAGTAGAAAAAACTATACCCTTCTTCACTTATTTAAAATATTACCATGAAGATCAGTTAAATGTTTTAGAAAAGAAAATACATAAATGGACTAAAGTTAATAGCATGGGAGACCCCAGTGACCAATATTATGAATCTGAAAGACCACCGATGAATAGAGCATTTTTTAAAAAGGATCATGAATACCATGGAATACAACCAATTGTCCATACACAAAATATACAAGATAAAGAAATGAAAGATGTTTATTTACAAAATAATTGGACTAATATAGCATTACATATAATAGGAAACCAATTAGATAGGATGGAAGAAAAAATAGATACCAACCATGAAGCCATAACAAATATAGAACATATAGAAGTACCTCAAACACCATCTCCTATAAATTTAAAACCAAATACAACATATTTATCTCAGAGATATAGCAATGTAAAACCATATGATATAGACCCTGCTAAAAAACAAGTAAATAAACCATTTACAAAAATGATACCACCATCAAAAAATCCAATAGACATAACAACAATAAATCCAAAGACAGAGTTAAATGATATGTCTAAATTATTACAGAAAATTATACATGAACAAAATACTTCCCCACGAAATAGTACCTCAGGAGGAGGAATTAAAATAAATGAACCTTTACAAACAATACCAACAAAAGAAGAATCAAGTAATAGTAAAGACAAAGGTAAAATTACAATTCTAACTGAATACAATGAAACCTCTTCTTCAGAAGATGAAACCATAAATAACCCCTTGGAAGCATCAGACTCTGATCATGACACAAAGTATAATATCCCTTTAAATGCCATAGAAAGACCATATGAAAATAAGCCAGATGATTTAAAAATTTTAGATAGAAAACAAAAACAATATAATGCAAAAAATATTTATGAATGGAACATAGATGAAAGATCTGAAGTAGAAATAATACAAATAACCAAGGAAATGGTAATAGTAGGAAACATATATAAACAAAGAGTTGGAATTACTGAAAGAGAAGCAGCTGAAAACATAATATTAGGATTTACTGGAGAATTAAGAACTTGGTGGGACAAATTACTAAGTAATGAAATAAAAAATAATATATTAACAGCCAGAAGAATTGATAATACTACAGGCGAATTTGTTATAGACCCATCTACAGGCCAACCACAATCCTTTACCTTAGCATACCTAGTTTACAATATTATATCACATTTCATAGGAGATTTAGATTTGTATACAGAAAGAAATAGTGAAATATTACAAAATCTTAAATGTCGAAAACTAGAAAATTTTAGATGGTATAAAGACAATTTCTTAAAAAGAGTATATGCATTAGCAGATCCAAACGCTTACCATTGGAAAGAGAAATTCCTAACAGGATTACCTAGGTTATTTTCAACAAAAGTAAAAGAAACAATTGAACAAAAATATGGACACATTTCATATGATGATTTAACCTATGGAGATCTAATCACATGTGTAAACTTAACAGGAATAAGATTATGCAGAGACATGAAATTACAATAGAAATTAAAAATGGAAAATAGACAATCTAGAAAAGAATTAGGAAATTGGTGTGAACAATTTGGTTTTGGAACAATAAAGAAACATAAACAAAGGAAATATAAACCTTTTAAGACAGACAAAATTTATAGAAAATATAAATATAGAAATAAACAATATAATAAACAAATAGATAAAAAACCTTTTAAAAGAAAACAATTTAAAAGAAATAATTATAGAAAAAATAATTTCAAAAGACCAAATAATAAAAATAATATAACATGTTATTTATGTAACCAGAAAGGACATTATGCAAAAGAGTGTCCTGCAAGAAGAAAAATACATGAGTTAGGATTAGAATTAAAAATAGCTAACATAGACCAATTATTAGAGAAAATTGACCAAATTAAGTTATCTTCGTCAGAATTAGATGATGATTATAGTAGTGATTATTCTGCAGAGACAATAAGTAGTACAGATAGTAGCCATAATTGTAACGGAGAAATTTGTAATTGTAATAACAAAATAAATGTGTTAACAGAATATAACCAAGTGTTAGAACAAATAGAACAAGTACAAGACTCAAACATTAAAAGAAAGTTCTTTAAAAAATTAACAAAATTAATTAATGAAGAAATAAAACAAGGAACTGAGGCACCAACTAACTTTGAAGAAATTGAGCAAATGTTTCGGCATAAAAAACCAGTAACAACAATTTCCTCTATGGATTTACAATCAGAAATAAGACAGCTAAAATTAGAAGTAAGACAACTTAAATTAAGATGTGACCAGCTAGAACAAAATCAAAATTTAAAAAATAAAGAAAAAATTGTAGAACAGAAGGAAGAAATTATTTCAGAAAATGAAAGTGATAAAGAATTAAAATTTAATGATATTACCAGAATAAAATTTCAAAAATGGTATGTAAAAATTACTCTAACAATAAAAGATTTCAAACTAGAAACCATAGCTATGCTAGACTCAGGAGCAGACATGAATTGTATAGATCAAGGAATTATACCAAGTAAATACTTTTGATGATCTGAGATCCAATAGAATAGGGTTTTACAAGGGTTTGTGTATTACAGAATAAGGCTTAAGTTTCCTGAGGAGGGGACTCCTCTTTTATACATTGTCTTGCTTGCTGGCACGTAAAGGCCTCTTCAGGATTGGGCCACGCGTCTCTGCCATGCGGATTCGGAGGTACTAGGGTATCAGCCGCCTGCTCCATGCGTAACGGCCTCTGATTCTCCTCGTGCGTACGTTTAAGCGGATCTGCCAGGCTGTCTGGTGAATATGATTCTGGATCCTGGGTTGGGCCGAGAGTCGGGCCGGACGCTAGGCCTGAGAGGAGAGAGCCTGCTTCGTGTGGGCTGGGCCGTTATGAAGAAGCTGGGCCGAGCCCGGTCTTGAAGGTTGAATGAGCCAGGCTTGTTGGGTATATCAGATACGTGGGCCTCTATGTTATGGGCCTTTAGCGGTGATTAAGCCCCTGGTCCGGGGTGAAGAAATCCATCGGTCATCAATTGCCCATTCACCTTCTCGGGAGTTATTGCTCCAACTGCCGAGGGGGTGAATATCAAGAACCATTATGGCCGCGTCTGTTCGTGTCTAGGTGTCTTTATAACACCCTTTCCTCTTTTTATCGTTGCGCAGTTTCTGAATCCTATCCGCTCTTTCCTCTTTCGGGCTTTTCCTTACTTTCCGCGTTCTCTGCTATCTTTGCTTTCTTGTCATCATTATCTGGACATGTCCTTTCTTTCCTTTCCCATGAATACCTTTTAAGGACTCTGACGGCATTAGTTGAGAATTCGGCTCCCTTGTCCTGCAAAATACAAACTTTCGGATATATATTAACATCACCTCCTTACTAGTCCCAGGCATTTTGTTGGAGCAAAGGGATTTTTCTTTCGAATTTGTCTGTCTGTTTCCTTCTTCCGGCGGGATTTTTGTATTGCCCCAGGAATTTGCTTTAATCTCGCTTTTATCATCTCGACGGAAGATTATCCTAACTTATCTCTGTTTTGGGACCCTTTTGCAGTACCTGAGATGAAGATGAGTCAATTCAAAATTTTTGAGGATTGAAGGTTACCTCTAAGGAGTTTGAACGTTGTTTCGGAGATCCTTCTGGTAGGGCGGTCGATGGGTGGGACCATTCGGCAAGTTGCTGAAACTACTTCGCCCAGGACTTCTGGTCGACCTCCCCCCCTGTTATCTTCTTTTGATATAAATGGAAGTGGCGCAAATGCTCAGCTTATTGTTCCTTTTGATGTGAAGTACCAGTATTATTGCTCCCTTCGATGTGAAGTACCAGTATTATGTGAGACTGAGATCTGCTGCACTCAGTCAAGTCTCCAGCGATTTCTTCGAATGTGTACTTCGCGATCTCTTCGGGGCCATAGCCCGAAGACTTATGTTTTTCATGCGTGATATACGAACAGCACATAACATCTGAGCTTGTTCGTATGTATCGCGCATCACACTTGGGCAACCGAATGTTTGCCTATAGGGGAACAGTGAGAAACGCTTATGAGAATTGATTTGTTCAGTTCCCCTATAATAACGAGACAGATCTTGGCCTTTTCTAAAAAACTCGCATTCCGAGCTGCGAGAAGTCCTCCGAACTGAAGACTAGAATAGTAGGGTAAGTGATAATCGTAGATGATGAAGTATCCGGATATGTAAATCCTTTAAGGATAGTCTTCCATTCTGTAATGTAGGCCTTTGTCACGTGCTGTAATGTACTTTTCTTTTAATGAGATTCTTGTTTTTTACACATACTTGTTCTTTCTCTGCCATGGATGAAGTATTGATACTGCTCTTCTTCGTAGCTTTAGCCAACTAACTTTTGTTCCGTTTTTTCCGAGCTGAATTGACCGTATTTCGCGAACTTCTTCTTTTAGTCGATGAGCCGAGCCTCAGGCCTACTTAACCAATTGGACGGGCGGTTTACTCTTCCGAGCTTGACTAACCGACCTGTGAGCTCGGTCTTTTCTTGATGGATTGAGCTTTGAGCCTCCTTTAGCCGACCGAGCTCTCAAGTTATGTTTTCCGAGCTGGACTAATTCGACCTGTGAGCTCGGCCTTTTAATCCTTGAGTTAATTTCTGAGCTCTCAGCTCTGTATGATCCCGAGGTGCTCTTGGCGCCTCTTTCCGATCTCACATCCTTTGTTTAATAATGATAAATCAAATCTTATAACTTTTTAAGTGATGAGCAAGTCTGACCTTTATCATGCTCCCATTTGCTTGTACTTTTGAGTCTTTTCATGACTTGCCCCTCTGTTTCCTCGGCATTTACCATAGGGATGGTAAAGTAGTAGGCTAAGTTGCTCTGACTGATGAGTTGGGCTTGTATTATGTGGATGGCGAATGGGCTTTTAAATGATGGGCTGTCATCGTGTACTTGGCCCTTGATAGATGTAGATAAGCCCAGCGATCATCCTTTTGCCCCTTTACCGTCTCGCCGGTTATTACCTAACCGTTGAGAGGGTAAACTTCGAGAATAATTAATGATCGCGCCGCTCCAAGACAAAACTGTTCAGATCAACGCTCTGCCTCATAATTGCCTTTCTTTTCGAATTCCTTCTGTCTTTTGAAGAACTAGCTCTTGTCTGCTCTCTGTCTTCCTGCAACTCCTTGTATGGTTTTTCATCCCATCGTGTTCTCAGGTACGCTTCCTTGTTCTTCCATGGCAAGTTCAAAGCTTCCTGATGTTTTTGACCTTGAGTCGCATATTACACCTTCCAACATAACTAAGCATATTTCCCGGAGGCTCTTAGATACTCCACTGTATCTTATTCGAGCGCCTCTTCCCAATGAGAGGATAGTTCTTCCTTACCCTCCCCCTCCTGGTTTGATCGATCCCCAAGAGAATCGCCGTATAGTGTTCTTTCTAAAGCAAAGGGAATTCGGTCTGCCATTTCCTTTTTCCCCTTTCTTTACTGAGGTCTTCGAATACTTCGGGGTAACTCCTCGGATGTTATCCCCAAACTCTATTTTATTCATGTCTTGTTTTGAGTGTATCTGTCTGGGTTGGGGTTTTACACCCACGGCCTGTCTGTTTGTCACCTTTTTCCGCCTGGTTAGGGCGAAGCAAAACTTCTATTACTTTTCCCCCCGTAATGGGTTATCTCTTCTCACGGGTTATAAGGATTCTATAAAGGGCTGGGTAGAGAATTTCCTTGTGGCGGAGCTGAAATTAGGGTCCTGCCGATCGTGGGAAGTAGATCTAACGTGGGGAGAGATCTTTCCGGGCTGTAACGATTTGCCCCAATTGAGTCTTATTGAGCAGGTGGGGCTGCTTCGACTGACTTCCGTTGAGAGGAAGTATGACGTCGAAAAGTGTATGTTTGCTTCCAACCTTAGGGATATCCGTGACACGGGTATAGTGCTTTGTCCAGTTATTCTGTTTCTTCTTTGCTCGTAATATCAGAAAATATGCTGACTCTTTATAACTTCTTGTTTTTTGCAGCTTCTGAGGTTAAAATGGATGGCATCAATTTCCCCAAGAACTTTGACCTGTCTCGGGAGAATATGCATGCAATTTTTGACGCCTTTGGGGATGGGCGTTCAGTAGCTGAGATTGCTGCGGAGCTGGCTCAGATTGCTTCCTTCAAGAAGGTCAGCCGACCTCCCGTCAAAGCTTCTTCTCGAGCTTCCAAGCCGAGCTCTCGCAGCACCAAGTCAGCTCGGCCATCGAGCCGCGGTGGGTCGAGCTCAACTTTGACGCTTGCTGAAGGGTCTAGATCTGCTCCAGCCTCCTCAGAGGTCGTGAGGGAAACTTCCCTAGCTATTGTGGAGCAGACCCAAGTTCTTGAACAAATGGAGCGGGGTGCTGCCCATTCTACTGAGGGGGTGTCAGGGGGAAAGTCTGAGTCCCCTGTTGAAGACAAGGAGACCTCTGGGATAAGGATGGAGATCATCTTCCTAGAGGATCAAAGCCCAAAGGTTTCTGCTAAAGGTGCCCCTGCCCCTGTGAGGACTGAGCCTGAGGGATCTGAGGGCGTCCCATCAAAGACCGGGGGCAAGCGTCCAACCCCTTCTGGAACGCCTTCCCCATCTCCTGCTCAAAAGAAATCCAGGACTGCTGCGGGTCCTTCCCCACCTCTTTCTCCCATTGGGAAGGGGAAGGGTGTTTCTGTTGTTCCTTCGTCGTCCCCTACTGACAATGTTCTGAACCTGTCAGGCATTACCTCTGAGTCTCCGGCCACTGCTGTTGCCGCACTTCTCCGGGAGCGGATGTTCGGCGGAATAACAAAGGCTTCGGATCCTCGTCTTCTGGCCCTGACTGGTCACTTGGCCAGTTATACCAAGGAGCAGGTGTAATAACCGGCTCGTTCAGGCATCGGAATTCCTACCGTCCGGTGGAATCTCGGATGTCGGATTCGTTTTGCGGGGCATTGCACGGGACATTGAAGTTTTTACAAGGTTTTAGCAAGGTTTTCTACCATGTTTTAGGTGGTTTTGAAAGGAAAGGGAATGAGTTTTGAAGAGAAAAGACCAAGGAGGCAGAATGCAGGTTCGGCCGCCGAAGGTCATGTTCGGCCGCCGAAAGTGCTATAGGTTCGGCTTCCGAAACTTCACGTTAGGCCGCCGAACGTTGCATGGTTTTGCAGGCAGTTTCGGCAGCCGAAGGAAGGGCGGTTGGCCACCTATTTAAGCCCCGTTGACTGGCCATGGAGGGTGCTGGAAGCTCTCTTTGTGGTCAAGGTGGGGTTTAGGGTCTCCTTGGATGTTTTTATGATGTTGCCTCAAAGCTTTCAAAGTTTTTATGAGTTTTCACTTGGTTTTGAAGGTTTTGAGTAAAAAGAGGAAGTTGTGGAGCTTGCTTGAGGAGCTTGGTTTCTCCATGTTTTGAAGCTAGGATCACACCAGCCAAGAGGTAAGTGTTGATCCTTAAGCAAGTTGTATGGAGGGAAAGGGTAGAGTTGCATGGTGAGGTGTAAAAGGAGGTTTTTGAGGGTTTTTATGCATGAGTATGTTTATGTGTGATGGGTGTTGTTTGTTGGGGTGTTTAGGTAGTTTTGGACCCCTTTGTGCATATAGTTGAGTATATGCTTGTTATGTGTGTTGAGATGCATGTTGAGTGAGGTTTGGGGGAAGTTGAGTATGAAGGGAGCGAGGTTCTGCCTAACTGGAGAACCCAGCTTCGGCCGCCGAAAGAGGGTTCGGCCGCCGAACGTGTTGAGGAGGTGGTTTCGGCTGCCTCCACCTGCCCCCGAAGGATTGGACTTTCGTCTCTGGAGGGAAGGTTCGGCCGCCGAAGGTGCCGCCGAAGGTTGGAGACTTTCGTCTCTGGAGTATGGTTTGGCCCCCGAAGCTTGCCCCCGAAGGCTTCGGCCGCCGAAAGAGGAGATTCGGCCGCCGAAAGTAGGCGAGTTTCGTCTCTGGACAGGGCATTCGGCCGCCGAACCTGCCGCCGAATGTGTTCTGTTTAGCTGTTCTTTTGCATGCTTTGTGTGCTTGTTCTAGGATCTTTAGGGGGTTTTTGGGAAGTTGTTTGTGAGTTAATAAGAGTATGTTTGACACCTCATTCGAGTCCATTTAATTCAGGATTGGACCCGACAGTTCAGGGAGGTCGTCAGGATTAGCAGTTGCAGAGTCAGTCAGGTTTCTGCTTGAGGAGCAGAGGTGAGTAGAACTAAACTTAATCTTTTATTAAAGAAACATAATGCTTTAGCATAGTTCATGCATCATGAATGCTATGATATGTATTAGGGTGATTGCATTAGAATCACGAATGTGAAGCATTGCATATTATGTGATCAGAGTTTAGGTGGACCCAGGCGACTCCAATAGCCTAAGCTTCGGCTCCTGTCATTGTGTCAGGTCAGTTGGGCAATTACTTGTTGGAATGCCCTGTGTAGCTCCTTTGGGGGGCCAGTGTTGACAGAGGGTATTTTTGGGGTCATGTCTACCTTAGTGAGGATTGGACCAAGGCGACTTCAATAGCCCGTCGAGGGAGTTTTGGGGTCATGTCTAATCCAAGATATATTGAGATGTTTGTGTTGTGATGCATTTTCATATATAGTGCGTATGAATGAACTGTTTTCAGGGTTTCTACTCACTGGGCTTAGAAGCTCATCCCTTTCCCTTAACCCCAGTTTTGCAGGTTCAGAGTAGCTGGGAAGGGTAGAAGCATCAGAGTTGCTAAAGGATTGCATATGTAATAGTATAGTGTGGACATGATGTATGTCAAAGGATATATGTAAAGTGATGTAATCGTTAGTCAGTTAAGGTCTAAATGTATTAGAATGTGCTTTTGCCTATTGTCAGTGTATGTTAATCCCTAGTGTATGCATGTATCCTGTTTTACAGTTACTTGATGAGAAATGAGTCAAACCAGGCTTAATACATGTTGTGTTTCGAAAACCCAGTGAATTATAACTGTGAGGGAAGACAGGGATTACTTCCTTTGACCCAAGACCAGTGCGGAGGAAAGACCAGGGTTGATTCCTGTGATCCATAGTGAAGCCAATAGAGAAGACCAGGTTTGATTCCTGTGACTCTATGGTAGCCAAGGTAACTTATGATATGCTGACCCTTACAGAGTGGGTTCTGTGCTGCTGTGCGCATAGTGCATGGAGGTTACTTGGTAACGTGTCACTGGTGTATTACAGATAGCCAGAGGGCTAGTTCAGATTAGTATGTCTGAGCTTTTGGTTCATATGATTGGACCTATAGTACAGTGTTTTGAAAGTTAAGTCTGGTAGTTTTAAAGACAAGTTTTAAAAAGTAATAGTCCAGTCGGATCATGTACGGGATTTTAACAGGTACACAGAGTTCAGGATAGGCTTACTACGGGTCTAGGCGGCCTTAAGTCGATCTGGATCCTAGTGCCGAGCAGTTTGGGCCGTTACAAAGAGGGTACCGGTTTCCGGGCTGTTACAGATGGTATCAGAGCATAGGTCCTCTTAAGTACGGTGTGTTGAGCATTTTTGTTCAAGGATTAGAGATATCCCACATCGGAAAGAGGTTGGTTTAGATGTTCTAGAAAGGCAAGCACAATAAGTAAACTCATGTCCACTAGGATAAGAAAGTTAAGTTTTGTTTTGAGGATGATGTGATATGCCATGACTATATGCCTGTGCATAAATATTGTACTGTGTATGCATGTATACAGTTTGTAGGTTCATGTGTTTTCATATGAACTCTATGTGTGCTAATGATTGTTTCTTGTGTGTTGTCGTCAGGAGAGCTAAGATGAGTGATGCTGGTTACCTTGTGGAATCAGATCCGTCTGAAGAGTCTTTTGAGGAAATTAGAGAAGGAATAGATCTAGGAAGAATGGGAGGAAACAGGAGAGAGACAGGAGGAGAGGTGCAAAGAAAGGATGTAGGTATACAGGTGAATTTGACTGAAGAGATTTTAGAGGATGCTCAAACCAAGGACTCTAGGATAGGAGAGAATGAACCCTCCACTTGGAGTACAGCTACCGCGAAAGGAGTGATGTGGGGGAGAATCAGGAAGAAAAAGGTTAGAGGCTTGAGACGGTCAAAGAAAAATAAGAGTCTAGGTTATGATGTTGGTGCAAGTTCTGGTAGAGGCAGAGCAAAATGTTTGAGGTGTGGACGGTTGCATAAGGGAGTTTGTCTTGTTGGTACGACAGGATGTTATAGGTGTGGCCAGGAGGGACATGTGATGCGTGAGTGTCCTTTTGCGCCCCAGTTGGTTCAGTCTCAGGGAGCAGATACAGATAGAGCAGCTCAGGCTGATAGGCAAGGAGGAGAGGCTGACACATCTGACACCTCTGTGCCAGGTATGCTCATGATTGAGTGATCTGATATGTGTTTGTATGAACTATAGGAGGCTATCAGTGATGTGATAAAAATAAGTAAGATCGAGCAGAAAAGAATACATAAGAGTAGGACTAAGTTCAGAAAGAGGTTAGAGCCAGTCTGAGATTGGGTGGTAGTTAAGGCAGAGAAAAGGGTTAGTCTTTTCTGGAAAGATTCCCGAGGGAAGTCCCATTAGTTTCAGTTTGGATCTTCACCCTGACGTAATAGGAGACGAACACATCGAATACGGTGACGTTGGGTACGTTCATTTGTAAGTATTCGGATGTGTATGCTGTTGTGTTGGACCCCAGTGTTTCGTTTTCCTTGTTGTTGTGAGCTGTTGGTAGGATGGGTTTGATGACTTCTGGGCTTAGAGTGTGTTTCTTGGGTAAGTGTACCTAAGTGTATGATCCATCTGAAGCAGAGTCAGTCAGTTCAGTTCAGAGTTTGTGGTGAGTAGATGCGATCCAGCTGACCTTATGGTTCTAGACTTGACTGTGTGATGTCAGTCTAGGGCGGATTGGCTAGTTACTCACAGTACTACCTGTGTCAGTAGCGACAAGGTAGGAGAGTTCAGGGTATCGGATGGATCGGTGGTAGTCCTTTAGAAGGACAGTGTATAGAGGTGCCTAGAAGTTGATGTCAGCCCTACAGGCTCACAGTTCGTTAGGAAAGGTTAGCAGAGGGTTGTTTTAGCTCTTGTGTCAGGATAGGGAATCAGCCTCAGTGCCATTGCTAGTGGGTACTAGCATACCGTCAGGTTTACCATCTGTTAGGAAAGTGAAGAGGGGAGTGAAACTGGTATCTGGACGCAGAACCAATGCTTTCTTTCCTTTCCCTACAGAATGGCACCTACAGAGAGAGCTAAGAGTTAGTGGAATAGTGGAAAGTTGGGGTAGATAATGTTTTATCTGACTTAGTACTTCACCCTGGACTGTGTCTAGTGCTGTTGTGGGAAATGAAGGATGATACGTATTTCTAGTGAGAGTTGCACAAAGAGATTCGTTTAGTTAAGAAGAAAGGTAAAGAGTAAGGATCAGAGTAGCGCAACGAAAGCTGTGGAGTTCAGAAAAAGAGTAGAAGACGAAGTCTGGAGTATGGACTCAGATCAGGAAGTAGAGTTTCGGAAATGCTTGTGGTACAGAGCAGTGTTAGGCTTTACTTGCCTGTTATTTGTTTGTTTTGTGTTTACATTCGGGGACGAATGTTGTTATAAGGGGGGTAGATTGTAATAACCGGCTCGTTCAGGCATCGGAATTCCTACCGTCCGGTGGAATCTCGGATGTCGGATTCGTTTTGCGGGGCATTGCACGGGACATTGAAGTTTTTACAAGGTTTTAGCAAGGTTTTCTACCATGTTTTAGGTGGTTTTGAAAGGAAAGGGAATGAGTTTTGAAGAGAAAAGACCAAGGAGGCAGAATGCAGGTTCGGCCGCCGAAGGTCATGTTCGGCCGCCGAAAGTGCTATAGGTTCGGCTTCCGAAACTTCACGTTAGGCCGCCGAACGTTGCATGGTTTTGCAGGCAGTTTCGGCAGCCGAAGGAAGGGCGGTTGGCCACCTATTTAAGCCCCGTTGACTGGCCATGGAGGGTGCTGGAAGCTCTCTTTGTGGTCAAGGTGGGGTTTAGGGTCTCCTTGGATGTTTTTATGATGTTGCCTCAAAGCTTTCAAAGTTTTTATGAGTTTTCACTTGGTTTTGAAGGTTTTGAGTAAAAAGAGGAAGTTGTGGAGCTTGCTTGAGGAGCTTGGTTTCTCCATGTTTTGAAGCTAGGATCACACCAGCCAAGAGGTAAGTGTTGATCCTTATGGTTTCTAGTGTTTTAAGCAAGTTGTATGGAGGGAAAGGGTAGAGTTGCATGGTGAGGTGTAAAAGGAGGTTTTTGAGGGTTTTTATGCATGAGTATGTTTATGTGTGATGGGTGTTGTTTGTTGGGGTGTTTAGGTAGTTTTGGACCCCTTTGTGCATATAGTTGAGTATATGCTTGTTATGTGTGTTGAGATGCATGTTGAGTGAGGTTTGGGGGAAGTTGAGTATGAAGGGAGCGAGGTTCTGCCTAACTGGAGAACCCAGCTTCGGCCGCCGAAAGAGGGTTCGGCCGCCGAACGTGTTGAGGAGGTGGTTTCGGCTGCCTCCACCTGCCCCCGAAGGATTGGACTTTCGTCTCTGGAGGGAAGGTTCGGCCGCCGAAGGTGCCGCCGAAGGTTGGAGACTTTCGTCTCTGGAGTATGGTTTGGCCCCCGAAGCTTGCCCCCGAAGGCTTCGGCCGCCGAAAGAGGAGATTCGGCCGCCGAAAGTAGGCGAGTTTCGTCTCTGGACAGGGCATTCGGCCGCCGAACCTGCCGCCGAATGTGTTCTGTTTAGCTGTTCTTTTGCATGCTTTGTGTGCTTGTTCTAGGATCTTTAGGGGGTTTTTGGGAAGTTGTTTGTGAGTTAATAAGAGTATGTTTGACACCTCATTCGAGTCCATTTAATTCAGGATTGGACCCGACAGTTCAGGGAGGTCGTCAGGATTAGCAGTTGCAGAGTCAGTCAGGTTTCTGCTTGAGGAGCAGAGGTGAGTAGAACTAAACTTAATCTTTTATTAAAGAAACATAATGCTTTAGCATAGTTCATGCATCATGAATGCTATGATATGTATTAGGGTGATTGCATTAGAATCACGAATGTGAAGCATTGCATATTATGTGATCAGAGTTTAGGTGGACCCAGGCGACTCCAATAGCCTAAGCTTCGGCTCCTGTCATTGTGTCAGGTCAGTTGGGCAATTACTTGTTGGAATGCCCTGTGTAGCTCCTTTGGGGGGCCAGTGTTGACAGAGGGTATTTTTGGGGTCATGTCTACCTTAGTGAGGATTGGACCAAGGCGACTTCAATAGCCCGTCGAGGGAGTTTTGGGGTCATGTCTAATCCAAGATATATTGAGATGTTTGTGTTGTGATGCATTTTCATATATAGTGCGTATGAATGAACTGTTTTCAGGGTTTCTACTCACTGGGCTTAGAAGCTCATCCCTTTCCCTTAACCCCAGTTTTGCAGGTTCAGAGTAGCTGGGAAGGGTAGAAGCATCAGAGTTGCTAAAGGATTGCATATGTAATAGTATAGTGTGGACATGATGTATGTCAAAGGATATATGTAAAGTGATGTAATCGTTAGTCAGTTAAGGTCTAAATGTATTAGAATGTGCTTTTGCCTATTGTCAGTGTATGTTAATCCCTAGTGTATGCATGTATCCTGTTTTACAGTTACTTGATGAGAAATGAGTCAAACCAGGCTTAATACATGTTGTGTTTCGAAAACCCAGTGAATTATAACTGTGAGGGAAGACAGGGATTACTTCCTTTGACCCAAGACCAGTGCGGAGGAAAGACCAGGGTTGATTCCTGTGATCCATAGTGAAGCCAATAGAGAAGACCAGGTTTGATTCCTGTGACTCTATGGTAGCCAAGGTAACTTATGATATGCTGACCCTTACAGAGTGGGTTCTGTGCTGCTGTGCGCATAGTGCATGGAGGTTACTTGGTAACGTGTCACTGGTGTATTACAGATAGCCAGAGGGCTAGTTCAGATTAGTATGTCTGAGCTTTTGGTTCATATGATTGGACCTATAGTACAGTGTTTTGAAAGTTAAGTCTGGTAGTTTTAAAGACAAGTTTTAAAAAGTAATAGTCCAGTCGGATCATGTACGGGATTTTAACAGGTACACAGAGTTCAGGATAGGCTTACTACGGGTCTAGGCGGCCTTAAGTCGATCTGGATCCTAGTGCCGAGCAGTTTGGGCCGTTACAAAGAGGGTACCGGTTTCCGGGCTGTTACAGCAGGTGTCCTTCCGATCTCGCTCCCGTGAGGAGCTCGGATCCACGATTAGAGAAATGCTTCTGATGGTAAGTTATTTTTTCACTTCTCTTTGAGTTTGCTTTGTTTCTTTTCTTGACAATTGTTCTTCCGTACTAGGTGTCGGGCCTATTTATGGAGGTGGATGCCCGTGACCTCTCTCTCCGGGAGTCCGTGGACCGCCGGATCGAAGAAGCGCGTCGCGATGAAAACCTGACTGCCACCAGTGACGCGAGGGGCCACCTGGCAGCCGCCCGAGAACAGATCCAGTCTCTCCAGGTGGAGTTGCATTCTGCGCTGGAGGCCGCTAAAAGAGCTGAGGACAGAGCGGCTGAGGCGGCAGAGCATAGCAAATCCCTGGAATCAGAGCTGTCTTGTACTCGCAGGGTTCTCCAGGAGTCCGATGAGAGGGCAGCTGAGGTGGAAGCTCGTTGTGTAGAGGTTGTAAAGCAGCTGTCCTCTATGACAGCGGCCCTTTAGGAGAGGGATGAGGCTGTAAGCCAAAAAGCTGAGGTCCAGCGCCAATATGAGGCCTTAAAGGCCGATTTTGAAGGGCTTCAAGCTCACCTGAATGAGGTGAAGGCTCAGAGGGAAAGTGCCCTAGCCCGGGTGGAGGTCCTTGAGCAGGAATTGGGCATAAATTCTGAACGTATCAAAGAGTTGTCTTCGTCGGCTGAAGAGTTCAATCTTCGCCAACAACAGCTAAAAAATAAAGTCAGGGCTTTGGAACGTAAATGTTTAGCCCTTCTCGAGGTGGTAAAGTATGCCGAAGGGAAGGCTCAGCTAAAGCGTGAACAGTGTATAGCGGAGTATCAGGAGTCTGATGAGCTGAAGGTTAAAATTGAACAGGCCTGCGAAGCTCATCTTCAGGACTACAAAGACTCTTCTGAGTTTAAGGAATTTGTAGCTGAGGCTTGTGAAGAGCATCTTGATGAGTATAAAGCTTCTGGTGAAATGAAACAGGCTATCATTGATAGGGCCTTCCGCATGTATGTAACTGGCTACAATCGCGGTTTAAGAGAAGCTAGACAGGCTCCTGATATTCCTTTGGCCAAGCTTCGTAAGCGCGAAGTGGACTCAGATGGCGAGACAGTGCTATATGGGGAGGATGATTTCCCTTTGCCCCGAGGAGATTCCCGGAGGAACATAGACCGGCCAGCTGAGTCTTCTTCAGGGGAATCTGAGCTAGGGTCGGAGGAAGATGATCCTGATTCTGAGAAAGAAGGCCTCCACCCTGGGTCAGAAGTTGCCCCTACTATTAATGTTGAGAGCTCTGGCCCAAGGGACACCGAGCTTCCTTCGGAGGTGACTGTAAATAGAGATAATGCAGGCGAGGGTGTTCTTACTGATGTAAGTCCTTTAAGGACTATTTATCCTCCCACCTCGCCAGAGAGATAAATTGTAACAGTCATTAATGAAATATCAGTTTCCTCTTTTTTATTTTTGTTTTTCATATTTCTTGAAATTTATCTTTCGTATTTGTGATGTAAACTACATATTTTCATTCATAAGCTCTGAATTAATCTTAAGTTGCGAGCTCAGCTCTTAGCTGATAGTCTGAGAGATCAAATCTCGTACCTTTTTACTGGCAACTATCATGTCTGTTTTTTGCTTTTAGTCCTTCCTTCTTGGTTGTGACTTTGTATTTTTGTTCCATATAAACTGATTTAGGCTTTGATTATAGCCTTTTTATCCTCCTAAGGATTTCTTCATTTATGAGTCCTTTTGGAGAGAGCTCGGCCTCTTTCATTAGCCTTTATACCTTCAGCTTTTGAGGATGTAAGTCTATCCGTGCTGGGAGCTCGGTCTTCAGCCTTGGTGAACATAGATCTATCCGAGCTGAGAGCGAGGCCTCTTGCTCTGTAGCTAAACTTTTATTGTTAGCATCTATTTTGAGATCGGCGCTTTTTTAGCTATTAGGCCTTGCGCCTTTTTAGTAGGTCGGAATCTGACTATCCGAGCTGGAAGTTCGGCCTCTTCCTTCGTACCTTGAGTTTTTGAGAAGATAAGTCTATCCGAGCTGGGAGCTCGGTCTTTTTTTTTTTTTTTTTTTTACAGCTCTGGGCTCTTCTCTTTCTGAGGTCGGAATTGGATTTTATAAGTTGTCCCTACATGTGGTGTGGGGAAATTTTTCATTTCGGGAGGCTCTTAAGTCCTTCACCGACCTATTTTTGATTCCAGGAGATCTTACGGGATCCTGGTTTTCTTTGAATTTCCGGGACGACCTCGGGGCCTCGCCGGTTGTTTTTTGTTTCCAGGAGATCTTACGGGATCCTGGTTTTCTTTGAATTTCCGGGACGACCTCGGGGCCTCGCCGGTTGTTTTTAATTCCAGGAGATCTTACGGGATCCTGGTTTTCTTTGAATTTCCGGGACGACCTCGGGGCCTCGCCGGTTGTTTTTGATTCTAGGAGATCTTACGGGATCCTGGTTTTCTTTGAATTTCCGGGACGACCTCGGGGCCTCGCCGGTTGTTTACTTTGGGGTTTTGTACAAGATTCAGGCTCATTGGCCTTACTGTCGCTTCGTCATCTCAGCTGGTTTTGTGCCTAACTGAGGCCTTGTTTCAGGGGATCTTATGTAGAACGTTATTCATGAAGATAATCACATTGTATAAACAATTTTTATTTACTCATGTCTGTCAAAATACAACGTTTTTTCTTTACGAATATTTCAAGGAAAATACCTTTTTAGGTGCTGGATGTTCCAAGCGTGGGGCTCGGGGTTTCCTTGCATGTCTTCGATTCGGTATACCCCTGGCTTGACCACTTTTGTTACCTTGAAAGGTCCTTCCCAGGTTGGTGCTAGTTTGCCTGCGGCTACTCTTTTTCCTGTAGCTTCCAGGTTTCTTAAGGTCAAGTCCCCTACCTTCAAGCTTCTTTTCCTGACCTTTTGGTTGTAATATCGTGCTGCTCGTTGTTGATAAGCAGCAGTCCGGACTTGGGCTTCTTCCCTGACTTCTTCAAGAGCATCCAGGTTGCTTCTTAACTTGTCCCCATTAGTGTCCTCACTAACAAATTGGACTCGATGAGTGGGGATCTGCAACTCAACTGGAACTACGGCCTCTGTGCCGTAAGCGAGTGCGAACGGTGTTTCTTTAGTGAGTGCTCTTGGAGTAGTTCGGAGTGCCCATAGGATGCTATTGAGTTCTTCTGCCCAATTCTCCTTTGCACCATCCAGCCGCTTCTTTAATCCTTGGAGGATTGCTCTGTTAGTGACTTCTGTTTGGCCATTAGTCTGAGGATGAGCCACGGAGGAGAACTTATGCCATATGCCCATGTTTGTCGTGAAGGTTTTGAAAGTGCTGCAGTCAAATTGTCTGCCGTTGTCTGAGATAAGCACTCTGGGTATGCCAAATCTGCAGATGATATGCCCCCATACAAAATCTATCATCTTTCTGGCTGTGATTGTGGCTATTGCTTCTGCCTCTGGCCATTTCGAGAAATATTCCACAGCCACCACTACAAATTTCCTTTGCCCCGTAGTCTTGGGGAAAGGTCCCAGGATGTCAATTCCCCATTGAGAGAAAGGCCATGGACTGGATATGCTTGCTTGAGGAGTGGCAGGGGTCCTGATGGCGTTAGCAAATCTCTGACATACGTCGCACCTCCGGACAAACTCTTCTGCTTCTTTTTTAACAGTGGGCCAATAGTATCCTTGCCTGAATATTTTGTTGGCTAATGTCCCTGCTCCCTCGTGAGCTCCACATAGGCCTCTATGTATCTCTTCCATTATTCACGTAGCCTCTTCCGGGCTCACACATCGGAGCCATGGGCTGGACTTCCCTTTTCTGTATAAGGTTCCCCTTATTACTTGGTAATTGGCAGCTCGAGCTGCTATCTTTCTGGCTTCGTCTTTATCTTCAGGGAGCTCACCCTTCTCTAAGTATTTTAGATAAGGACTTATCCATGTGAGGCTCTGTTCCACCTGCAGTGTCGTGTTTGCCTTTTTGAAAGCAGGTGTACGGACATGCTGTATATATACTTCATCGGGAAGCTGTTCTAGTTCTTCTTTGGACAACCGACTAAGCAGGTCTGCCTCCTCGTTTTCATCTCGAGGTATCCTTTGAAATCTGACGATAACTCCCCGACCCGTGAGCTCGGCCTCTATAGTTTTGACTTTATCAAGATAGTTCTGCATGATAGGGTCCCTAGCCTGATATACTCCCGTGACCTAGTTGATCACCAATTGAGAGTCGCTATTTACTTCGAGGTCGGTTACCCCTACTTCCAAGGCTACCAACATCCCATTCACCAAGGCCTCATATTCGGCCATATTGTTGGAAGCCTTGAACTCCATCCGTAAAGCATAACATACTTTAAAGCCCTCCGGCCCTTTAAGCATTACCCCAGCGCCACTGCCCTCAGCGCCTGATGCTCCGTCTACGTATAGTTTCCAGCTAAATTCTTGGGAAAGCTCTCCCTCTCCCTCCTTTCTTGGTGTCTCCGAGGATGATCCTTCCTTCTTCTCATTGAATGAGCATTCTGCTATGAAGTCAGCCAGCGCTTGAGATTTTATAGCTGTCCGAGGTCGGTATTCCAAACAATAGGGGCTGATCTCTACGAACCAAGCCAACATTCGCCCTGAAGTTTCCGGCCTGCGTAAAATCTTCTTTAGGGGTTGATCTGTCATCACAACTCCTTGATGGCCTTCTAGATAAACTTTGAATTTCCGGACTGCCAACAGCAGGGCATAAGCCGATTTTTCTATGTTTGAATATCTGACTTCGGTATCTCTGAGCACCTTGCTGACGTAGAAGACAGGCTTCTGCTCTCCTTCTTCCACCCTTACTAGTACTGCGCTGACTGCTTGCTCTGAGGCTGCCAAGTATATCAGGAGTTCTTCCCCTTTTATGGGGCTGTTGAGCACGTGAGGCGAGCTGAGGTATTCCTTAAGCTCTGTGAAGGCTTTTTGGCGGTCTTCTGTCCATTCAAAATTCGGAACCTTCCTCAATTTTTTGAAAAATGGCAAACACTTTTCTGCCGACCTCGACATAAATCGGTTAAGCGCCACTACTCTCCCAGTTAATCTCTGGACGTCCCTTACACTGGTCGGCTCCGGCATATTCAATATGGCTTCTACCTTCTCCGGATTAGGCTCGATGCCTCTTCCGCTCACCATGTATCCCAAGAACTTTCCTCCTCTGATGAAGAAGGCACACTTTGCTGGGTTCAACTTCATTCTGTACTGATCTAATACCCCAAATACTTCCCTTAAATCTGCTGTGTGTTGTTGGAAAGTTGAACTTTTGACGACCATGTCATCCACATACACTTCCACGTTTCTGCCAATCTGGTTTCTGAAAATTTTATTCATCAACCTCTAATAAGTTGCCCCAGCATTTCTTAACCCGAAGGGCATAGCCCTATAACAGTATGTTCCATCTTCGGTTATAAATGAGGTCTTGTCCTCATCCATCTTTTCCATTGGGATTTGGTGGTAACCAGACATAGCATCCAAAGAGGACATATAATCAAATCCGGCCGTTGAGTCGACCATTTTATTAATGTCAGGGAGGGGATAACAATCTTTAGGGCAGGCCTTATTCAGGTCAGTAAAATCTATGCACATCCTGTATTTGCCATTTGCTTTTTTAACTAACACAGGATTTGCCAACCACTGCGGGTATATAACTTCCCTAATAAAACCTGCCTCTTCTAGCTTCTGCACTTCCTCCCGGGTGGCTTGCTGCTTCTCTCTTCCCACTACTCTCTTCTTCTGCTTTACAGGCTTGGCCTCGGGGAGGACATTCAGTTGGTGTGTCATCACTTTTGGGTCAATTCCCGGCATGTCCGAGGGCTTCCATGCGAAGGTCAGCGAGTGACTTCGGATCAGGGCCATGGCTTTACCTTTTTGTTCTTTGGTGAGGCCGGCATTGAGACTGAAGACCTTACTCGCTTCTTCTTCTGATAGGGAGAAGGTTTCCAGCTCTCCAACGGGCTCTGTCCGGGCTTCCTTTGTCTCATCCCTGACCTCCAGAACTTCCGAGTCAAGCGCTTCTCCGGTTGAGCTCGGTTCCGTCACTGTGGCCAAGTATACTGCCCTTGCTTCTTCCTGGCTGCCCCGTACTATCCCCACTCCTTCCTCTGTTGGGAACTTGAGTGCCAAATATCTGATGCTAGTAACAGCTTCAAAGTTGAACAACGCCGGTCTCCCCAAAATCGCATTATAACTCAGCGGGAGCTTGACCACCAAAACACCTCATGATGGGTGCGAGCTCTGGGCGCTTCTCCTAAGGTCAGAGCCAGCTTCACCTTTCCTTCTACAAGTATCGGTGCTCCTCCGATCCCCTTGATTGGTGCCTGGTCTCGGACTAGCTGCTCTTCCGGAATCCCCATCTGCTGGAACACTCGGTATGGCAGCAGGTTGACCTTGCTCCCGTCGTCTACCAAAACCTTCTTTACTCGATAATTATGAATGACGGCTTCAATGACAAGCGCGTCATCATGGGGCATTTGAATGCCCTGAGCATCTTCTGAGGAGAAGGTGATGGTCAGGGGAGAATGGTCAACGATCTGTATGACTTCCGCACTGCTGGTCTCTCCTTCCCGGTTTCTTTTCTTGCCTCGACGGCTCATCCGTCCTCCCGTTCCTCCAACGATCATGTTGATGGTCCCACTAGACCCATCATTCACTGGACCACCTCCAGTTCTTCTCGGCGTCTGAGCTGCCGGACCGGGCTGAGGCCTCTGCCCCTTCGATTTCTTCACAAAATTCTTTAGGTGCCCCCTCTTTATCAACCTCTCGATTTCTGCTATCAACTGGAAGCAGCTGTTGGTATCGTGGCCATGCGTCCGATGATATTGACAATACTTGTCAGGATTCCGTTGGTCTGCTTCCGACTTCAAAGGTTTGGGCCACTGGAGAAACTCCTTATCCTGGACAGCCATGAGCACCTCGGCTCTGGACGCATTTAATGGAGTCGGTTTATCCGGGACCCAAGGAGGGAGCACTCTTGGTTCAAGAACCCGAGGAGGAGGAGGCCTTTGATCCCTTCTTTCCCAGGCCTGCTTGTACGGCTCAGGCCTCTTTCCACGCTTCTTCTCGTGTTTCTCCGGCCTCCCCTCCTCCGGGGCTTTCTCTTTTCCTGCCACCCCTTTGGCAAATCTACTCGTTACTAAGGCGTCATCCTGCCTTATATACTTTTCCGCCCTCTTCATCAACTCGGCCAGTGAGGTCGGAGGTTTCCTGCTCAGAGAACCAAAGAACTCGGCAGACGTTGTTCCCTTTTGCATGGCCTCTACCGCCCTTCCTTCGTCAAACTCGGGAATCTGCAGGGCCTCCGTATTGAAACGGGCGACATACTCTCTGAGGGATTCACCAGCTTTTTGTCTCACTGTTTCCAGATAGCTCGTCTTCCTATCTGCTGGCACCCCGGCTACGAACCGGCTGATGAAGCGGGTGGCAAGATCTCCGAAACTTTTAATGCTTCCGGCCTCTAGGCTGTTGAACCATGCCCTCGCTGGTCCCGAGAGCGTTGTTGGGAACACCTTGCACATCAGAGCATCTAACAGAGTTTGCAACTCCATGAAGGTCTTATAGTTCATGACATGCTCTCTCGGGTTACCAGCCCCATTATAGGCCGCCATCGGCGGCATCATAAACTTCTTGGGAACGGTCTCCTGCTGCACTAACTTTGAGAAGGGAGAAGAAGTAGGCAAGGAGGTTTGACTCTGGTCTTTCTTACCTAGCTCGGCTAGGAGCTGCTCTTTCAACCTTTTCAGCTTTTGGTTTATCTTCTCATCTTCAGGGCTGGAGCTTTTGCCCAAGCTGCATTCCTCCTCCTCCGTTTCAGTTCCCGTTTCCCTGGTTGTTTCGGCGGAATAGTTGTCCGCCTCCTCATTTTCTATCAACTCCCTTGCCCTTCTCCCATGGATTCGGGCCTCCGGTTCTTCTTCTTCCCTGGCGTCATGGCTGTTAGTTTGGAGGCGGTCAGAGGTGGGTCGAGGCTCATTGGTTCTGGGTTCTTCCACCACTGGGAGTGTATTCATTGGGGTGCTAAGTCCCCTCTGTTGCATTATCTGCCCCAACCAGTGAGCAGTAGTCTGTAGCTGGAGAGCCATAGTTTGAATGTCCTGGTTGGACAGGATCATGGTGGGAGTATTCCCTGCCAAGCTCGGCGAGGGATTAAGAGGAATAGGCGTTTGGTTATTCAGCGTTGTAGGGCTAGAAAAAGAGAACTGCTGCCCTTCTTGGGCAGAGCTCAAGTCATTTGGGGTGTTAAGGTTACTTTCTTGGTGGTTTGCCATCGTGGATCTCAGTGGGTTTTGAAAGTGAAAACTCCGGTGATGAAAAGATCTCCTTCGTTTCCCACAGACGGCGCCAATTGATGATCTGAGATCCAATAGAATAGGGTTTTACAAGGGTTTGTGTATTACAGAATAAGGCTTAAGTTTCCTGAGGAGGGGACTCCTCTTTTATACATTGTCTTGCTTGCTGGTGACGTGTAAAGGCCTCTCCAGGATTGGGCCACGCGTCTCTGCCATGCGGATTCGGAGGTACTAGGGTATCAGCCGCCTGCTCCATGCGTAACGGCTTCTGATTCTCCTCGTGCGTACGTTTAAGCGGATCTGCCAGGCTGTCTGGTGAATATGATTCTGGATCCTGGGTTGGGCCGAGAGTCGGGCCGGACGCTAGGCCTGAGAGGAGAGAGCCTGCTTCGTGTGGGCTGGGCCGTTATGAAGAAGCTGGGCCGAGCCCGGTCTTGAAGGTTGAATGAGCCAGGCTTGTTGGGTATATCAGATACGTGGGCCTCTATGTTATGGGCCTTTAGCGGTGGTTAAGCCCCTGGTCCGGGGTGAAGAAATCCATCGGTCATCAACTTTCATAAAACTAAACAAACTTTATCTGCAGCAAATTCAACAAAGGTAAAAATAAATTATAAAATACCAAGTGCACATATTTGTAACAATGGAATTTGTTTTAAAACAAGTTTTATGTTAATAAAAAACCTTAATACACAAATTATATTAGGAAATCCATTTTTACAAATGTTATATCCCTTCAAAGTCACACAATTAGGTTTAGAAACTAATGTATTAGGACAAGATATTATATTTAAATTTATATCACCAATAAATTACCATGATATAAATTTATTTCAACAAGAAAACATAAGTAAAATAAATAATTTAGAAAATCAAATTAAATTTTTAAAAGAAGATTTACAATCTGTAAAAATAGAAGAACAATTAGAAAAACCAAATATTCAACAACAGATAAAAGAAATCCAAGACAAATTTGAAATGGATTTATGTTCAGATTTACCAACTGCTTTCTGGAATAGAAAACAACATATAGTTACATTACCATACGAACCAGATTTCAAAGAACAAAATATTCCTACTAAAGCCAGACCTATTCAGATGAACCAAGACATGTTAGAATTTTGTAAAAAAGAAATACAAGATTTATTAGATAAAAAACTAATTAGACCTAGTAAATCACCATGGTCTTGTGCTGCCTTCTATGTGATAAAAAATGCAGAAATTGAAAGAGGGGCACCTAGATTAGTCATCAACTACAAACCTTTAAATAAAGTTTTACAATGGATTAGATACCCTATACCAAATAAACAAGACCTATTAAATAGGTTATACAAAGCACAAATATTTTCAAAATTTGACATGAAGTCAGGTTTCTGGCAAATTCAAATAGCTGAACAAGACAATTACAAAACTGCTTTTACAGTACCATTTGGACAATATGAATGGAATATTATGCCTTTTGGACTCAAGAATGCACCAAGTGAATTCCAAAAAATAATGAACGATATATTTAATCCATATGATTTTATAATTACTTATATTGATGATGTTCTAATTTTTAGCCAAAATATAGACCAACACATAAAACATTTACATATTTTTTACAAAGCTATGAAAAGAAATGGTTTAGTTTTATCAAAACCAAAAATGAAATTATTTCAAACAAAAGTCAGATTTTTAGGTCATGAAATCTATCAAAATACCATAATACCAATTCAAAGAAGTATAAATTTTGCTGATAAGTTTCCAGATATAATTAAAGATAAAAATCAATTACAAAGATTTTTAGGCTCTTTAAATTATATTGCTGATTTCTTACCAAATTTAAGAATATTATGTAAACCTTTATACAATAGATTGAAAAAGAATCCTAAACCATGGACAGAAGAACATACGAAAATAATACAAGAAATCAAAAAACATGTGAAGACTTTACCCTGTCTAAACATCTGTAATCCAGACATTCCCAAAATTGTAGAAACAGATGCTTCTGACCACGGTTATGGCGGCATTTTAAAACAAAATATCAATAATAAAGACCATATTATAAGATATTATTCAGGAGTCTGGAATCCAACTCAAGAAAAATATTCTACAATAAAAAAGGAAATTTTAGCTATTGTCTTATGTGTAACTAAATTCCAAAGTGATCTTTTAAATCAAAAATTTACCATTCGTGTAGATTGCAAAGCTACAAAAGATGTTTTAACAAAAGATGTAAAAAATTTGGCAGCAAAACATATTTTTGCCAGATGGCAAACATTTTTATCTATATTTGATTTTGATATTATTCATATAAAAGGAACTGACAATTCTATTGCTGATTTTCTGACAAGAGAATTTTTGCAGGGAAAATCATGAACAAAGACAAGAACAAGGAGGAAGAAGCACCAAAGATCTCCTTAAGATCACAAACCAATGTGACCAATATTCCAATAAATTTATTTTCAGGACAAAGTCCTCGACCAAATATGTTTTCAAGGCAGAGTGCCAGACCAAGTTCATCAGGACCAAATGAATATAATTTATTTTCAGGACAAAGTCCTCGACCAAATATGTTTTCAAGGCAGAGTGCCAGACCAAGTTCATCAGGACCAAATGCATACATTCATAGACCAATATATACTAGTACTACAAGTATAATAAATAGACTTTTAAGCCCAATGTCCAGTGCTCTTATCATAAGACCAAGTTCTCCTCAATCCAAATCACCAAGCCCACAGTTTACCCTATTAAACAAATTCTCACCTATACAGTCTCAAGAGCTCATAACCCCATCAACCTTTAAACAGGCTGTAATTGGACAAAGCCCAAGTCCAAATCCATCACCAATAAAACCTTTACCAATGACTCAAATAGAATATAGCTATAAAACCATTGAAGACACCATTCTTACCATTGAACCAGAATACTGGGCACAAAATCCCAATCTCAATGTCTATCAACTCTGCAATTCTATTTTCCCAAAAACTCATTTTTATATTCCTGATAATTTCTCCAAAAACCAATCTTTTTATGAATCAATACTTGTTAAGACCAATTCTATAATTATGCATAATAACTTTGATCCTCATTTCGAAAACAAAATAAGATACTGTAAAGTGAGGATAATCAAAGTTTTGACCATCTCAGATTGGGGACAAGAGCCTCACAAAAGTAAAGACATTTCTTTGACCAATGGACAAGTGACCAAATTTAATTATTATGATTATCAATTCGCTTGGGAACGCACATTCCTAAAGCAGAATGACCAATTATCAATTTCTTTTTTCTTTTATATTTCTGATGATTTTTCATATCCGATACCTTATTGGTTCCACCAGTGGTGGAATAAATTTGGGATAGACCAAAGCATTATACCAGAACAAATTCAGTTAGCCCATGACCAATTTTTTGAAAATACCCAATTACCTGATAACATTCTCTTATCTCCAAAATGGCTAATTTATTCCCATTTTTTCCATATCCCATGGATCCATATGTCAAAATATCAGATAAAAGACCAAACCTTGAACAATTTTCAGATACCAAATCTGATCCGCAAATATAAAATAAAGTGGTGGTCTAAAACCGATCTTAACAATTGTGACACAACAGCTGTTGACCATTTTCTTTCTTCCCAACCTCACTATTGCAAAACCTCAAGCCCAATTCAAATAACCAAACAAGAAACCTTCCTGGCCAAAAAACAACATATCATGGCTCAAATGGCCAAATGCATTTCTGAAGAAGAATATGACAAACTATTAGACGAATTGAAAGAAACCAAGAGCTCTGTCTCATCTCCTGTAGACATCACCACGGATAATGATGACTTTTTTACACAAGCAGAAATGTAATTTATCAAAATTCACAATAATTACAAAAGACAAACCTGTGGCAGACAAGAATGGCAGACACTGGGACCCACAAAGAATGACAGACCAAGTGGCAGACACTGGGACCCACAAAGCACTTATGAATGGCAGACCAAGTGGCAGACACTGAGACCCCCAAAGAATTGACCAAGGACCGCTCAACCAAATTGAATCCCATTTCATGTCCGGACCGCTCAACTCCATTTCATAATTTTTGACGTCCGCGGCTATAAATAGAGAGATCCTGACCATTGGGGAACACACCGAAATTTACAAAGAAAATTTCTCTCTCTTTCCTTATGTATTCCAAAGTTAGCTTAGCTTTATTTTCAACAATCTGTAAGGAAACCGCTGTTTACTACAACATGGTTGTAGCAGTTTAAATATTTGTATTTTACAAAAGTAAGTATTTGTATTTGTATTCTATTCAATAAATATTTGTATTATACCAACTGTTACTGTGTAAGACCGTGTTGACGGCAATCCTATTCTCTCTCTCTACAAATATCACTCTGAGTTAATTCTGGGAATCCAGGTTAACGGTGCAGGAACCTTAAACCAATTTAACCAATTTAACATCAATTGCATTCCATGATAAGTATGCTCTGTGGTTGCGGTTTATACCGATCTTCCACATCTGAAATTGTGCTGTCCATTTGACTACATATTATGTTTAATCAAGTAATAATTAATTGTTATATAGCTGATTATTATTTAAAAATAGGCTATTTTTATTTAAGTAACAACCAATTTATTTTAGCAGAATTTTATTTAAATTTAGCTGATTATTATCTTAATTTAGTTTATTATTATTTAATTAATTAATTACTGTGTGACTATTGTATTTATCTGTGTATTATTTTATCATGAGATTTATAATATCTGCATTAGAAAGTTTAAATTTAATTGATTTAACAAATAAAAATGAAGTAGAACAATTCAGAAACTATTTAGTACAACTGACGAATTCTAAATTTAATTATAATTACCTATTAAAATTCGATTAAATGGAATAAAAATATGTGATCGATTGCCGTCCCTAATTCTATCAGCAAAAAATAAATCGAGGCCAGACAGACACAAATACAGACAGGGCACTACAAATAACTTAAAGGAAATCAGTTACGACTGCACTTGCACAAAATCAATCAAAAACTGCCACGTAATGAAATCAAGGACTTTCTAGTTATTTTAACTCAACAGCAAGTGAGGATTACCCTTCAATTCTCTTAACTCTGATTGGCCCACTAAAGAACCATTTGTGCTATTGAAGTAGGCTATAATTATTCTTTTCCTTCAAACCCTAAACCCGGCTCTGCAATTCAGCAGAGCAAAACCCTAATCTTTGAATCAACACTCAATATCTAACAATTCTATGTTTGGGATGTGAAAGAACAGTTCATCATCGAAAAGAAAACGGTCGAGATTAGCCTGGAATAAGTGGACCCATACCCAAAATCAAGAACCAAAAAATGAGCAGAGCCGAGGACACTGAGAAGAAGGTAACTATCAGTTTCACTTAACAGTTTGAGATTTCAACGATTATCGATTTTTGAATCATCAATATATTGCACCCGAGATGCACAAGACTGTTTCTTGGAAGTACTTTTATTTTGCTCTGAATGCCAAGACTCTGTTTCTAGCTTTGATGCATATGGGTCTTTGTGTAAAGCGTGAACTTATGGCTTTAGTTTGGATTTGGATTCTTAGCCAGTTCTGGAATCACTATAAAAGATGGTACCGTTTGACTTAATAACTTGTTATTTGAAAGTTAAGAAAAACTCTGTTCTTAATGATTGCTTAGTTACCATTTGTTTGATTGATTTGCCTAGAACTTAGACTGAAATTCTTTTTCTGTCCTCATTCTAATTGATATTTCTGTATAGGAAAATTAGAGCTGTTCCCACAGCTTCTTTTCCCCTTCTTTGAGATTTGAGTGTTATTCCAATCATGCTAGTAAACCATCGCTTACATGAATTTTTTTTGTTGCTTAAGATAGTGCTCGATTTCTGATAACATTGTAGCAGTTATCCATCAATTGAATCACTATTAACTTTTGCATAGATATGAGGCCTTGTTCTCTATGTCGCATTAGTTTTATCCAACTATGGTTCTTTGTTTTTTCAAATGATATTTTCATGTATCACTTTTTTGTAGATTAAGAAGCTCAAAGACGTTGAGATTAGCGTTCCAATTGTTTATGGCAATATCTCATTCTGGCTTGGTAAAAAAGCAAATGAGTAAGTAAATTGTTAATTGTCATTTGGATAATCCTTTTCTGTCTATTCGTTGAATGCTATCTACTTTTCGTTGATTCACTAATCAGGTATCAGTCACATAAATGGACTGTGTATGTACGTGGGGCCACAAACGAGGATCTTGGTGTGGTGATAAAGCGAGCTGTTTTTCAGCTGCATTCCAGTTTCAATAATCCAACAAGGGTCGTTGAATCACCACCTTTTGAGTTATCAGAAGCAGGGTGGGGTGAATTTGAGATTGCAATCACTCTGTATTTCCAGAGTGATGTGTGTGATAAACCCATGAACTTGTGAGTTCCTTCATCTACTATTCATTGTTAATTTTAGTTGGCATGTTTTGGAGATCACAGATTTGGCCTACTAATTTTGTGCTCAATTTTTTAAATTTCTTTTCCTATAGTACAGAACAAGCATTCACTGTAAATAATGGTAAATCAATGTTAAAATTGATGTAACTCTATAAACAATATATTAACTCTTAGTCAGCATAGCATTCCTTTCTACACACACACAAAAAAAAAAAGCGCACTCGCTGTATTTATCTACAAATTGATATAAATATAATATATAAACAATTTAATAACTCCTTTTACATCATATTCTGCATTATGAATTTCATAAGTTGCTCAGTAAGCTCCACATTGATTTTGGTAGGAATGTTTTCAGAAATTATTCTTGGCCAACTTTTTTCCTATTCATCCTTTCATTATATTCCTGAAGCACAGAACTAGCAATGCAGGAATATATTGAACTATAATTAGACAGCGGACAATGGACATGGTTTATTAGTCAGCAGGAAGTTACAGCTATTATCTTCAAATAGCAAATCAAGCTGCATCATAGAAGGCTGTTCCACTATACAAATAGTTTGCATTATAAATTAACTTAATTATGTATTATCAAAATTATTTTATTCATTAATCCTTCTTTAGGTGAGGATGGTATTTTCATTGAAAATTTAATATTAGATCTCTGTAATTACAATGCTGTGTTGTCTCCAAGGCTAGTTCTAGGTAGTCAGAAAGGCCTTTTAAGGAAGAAGAAGAAGAAGAAATAGGTGCCTTTTTGGAGACAAGGATAAGGTACCTAGTCTTGATCATTTCTCAATCCTGGAAGGCTGTCAAGGAATGATTTTCTTGAAATCTTTCAGGAATTTCTTTGTAGATCAATTGAATTCCTCTTCTGTTAAGTATCTCGCCACTTTCTTTGCTGGAACCTTTTCATTTGCTTCTGAGGGTAGATAAAAGTTTTGTGCTTTGGATTCTTCTCATATTTTTTTTTTTTTGGAAATGCTTCTATTCCCACCTTATTTTCCCCTTCATATTTATTTCAACTCAGCCAAATCTAGAAAAGTAAAGTGCTGCTGAAGGTAAGGTAAGGTAAGGTAAGGCTTTTGAATGGTGTGCAATTCTCTAGAAGGTGAATACAGATTATTTGTTATTGCAAAGATGAAGGCCCAATAAGGCCTTATCTCCTTGTTGGTATCTCATGTGTTGTAAGCACAGCGTGTATCCTTCTCACTTCTTTCTCTTTTTGGCATTTTGAGGTGGCTTCATCTAATTGGATTTGCCTTTTTAGTATCTTTTGAGCAACAGTGGGCATGTTAAGTATTGAAAGTTGGTTTAAAATGTAGAGCTAGCTAGCAAAATAAAATGATTTTGGCAAGCACTAATATAAATTGCGTTGCTTTAGCAAAGCAAGATTGGCCTTTAACTTTTTGGGGGTTCCATTGGTGGTATTCTTTGAAGTTATTTTGAGATCCTTTGGTTCCATTGCGTCATCTAATAGGAATTGCCTTTTTAGTATTTTTGAGTAACAATGGGTATGTTTAAGTTTTAAAAGTTGTTTTAAAATGTAGAGGGTTAGCATGCAAAAGAAGTAATTTAGCAAGCATTAATACGCATTTTGACATTATACACGGCATCACTTCTCTAGTAAGGCAATTTGGACTTTTAACTTTTTGGTGGGTTCCATTGGGTGGTATTCCTAGGTTGAGGCATTTTGATATCCTTTGGTTGCCAAAATTTCTAAAAGAATAGAAGGGTAAGAGGGCTTGGTGGGCATATTACTTTTCTTCAATTTTGCGTTTCCTCCATAATATTTTTCCTTCACTAATTTCCTCCAAGAGTTGTTGCTAAGATTGAAAAATTGTCAAGGAATCCAGTGTAGGAAACAAGAAGATAGACCGTTTTGTCATTTGAATGGGGTGATGAAACACAAGACTGAAGAGAATGTCTCAAAAACTGGTGTTCAAGAACATTGTTCTTGGGAAATGATTGGTGCAATTTCCTTAAACCCTCATCCTTTTTGGGATAAGATAATTGAAGTAAAAAATTGGGTGGATTGAGTTCGATGCCATGTTATAGAATTAATGTTTTTCATGTAAGTCTTTGGAAGTTCATTTCAAAGATGTCCTGCCTCAATCTTTTCTGCCATCAATGAAGTACAAAGTTGGTGATCATTATTTGATCTTGTGAAGTCTTTTGGGAGAGGAAGTTTTTCAGTTTTTTTTTTTAAACTTTTGATATTCTATATTGGAATGTTCTTTCCTTAGAAACCTATATGATGAGCAATGGATCTCTTTTTGTTACTTACATCCACCTATCCTTCTGTCTTCTCTAATTTAATAGAAGAAATTGTGTTTGGATTAAGTCCAGAATTAATATTCTTACAAATTTTATTGGACATCATACATGTCTTCCAACCATTACTCTCTTCCTTTAGCAAATTAAATTTGAAGGCTAAAGTTTTGTTTGAAGTAAAAGCTTTTCGTCTTATTTTCAATTATCCAAAAAATTACTACCAAGGAGTAACGCAAATAGAATGATCTAATGTAATATTTTTCTTACTTTGTAACTGATAGAGTTTGGGGAAAGATGAAATGGAGATTTTATATTCAAATCAATAAAAGAGTAGAAAAAAAGAGAATCAAGCTTTAATGGTCACACTTTTCATACCAGTCGTGTAATCATTCCATAGCAACCAACATAAATCTAGCTCTCAGAAAAGAAACACTTCCCAAAATCTTGAAGACCAAAAAAAAAACCATAATGAAAAAAAGAAAAGCCAGATTCAAGACCCTAGGATGTTCTTCCCAGCAGATAATAATTCTCTGTCCCACAACTGTTTGATTTTTTCTGCATGCCCCTGTTACCTCATTCCATCTCCTTAAATGTTGTAGAAGGAATATTTCTTGTTTGTCCTTTTTGTGCCAGGTGTCCTTCTCCCTTTTCTCTTTCCGTATCAGCCACCTGTCTAAGAGATTCCCAAATCCCCTTCCCTTGCCTCTGCCCTTTTATCCTTCTAGAATAAATCCTAAAATGCTTCATGGTATTTCCGGCTTTATTTCAGACCCTTTTATCATTACTGCCTTCTTTTAATTCAGCCTTCCAAAATAAGGAAATTATCCCTGAAAGTCGATTTGATCAATCCAAGTAGCTTCCTTCACAAACTTCCCTTCCACTGTACCAACACTTGAGAAACTGTCTGGTTGTTACAAATGATATTCCTTTTTCTATAGTTTCGTTCTGGCTCTACCGTTCGTTCTTTAGATACATCTAAGTGGGCTGGAAAATCCTGAACTACTTGATGTTCCCCTATCACCTTCTTGAGCTGTGAAATATGAAAAATAGGGTGTATTCTATATGAAACGGGTAGCTTCAGCTTGTATGCAAGTCATACCCGGCTTATAATTTCGAATGTTCCAAAGTAACGAACAGCTAATTTTGCACAACTTCTACCAACTAATGAAGTCTGTCTATAAAATCTCATCTTAAGGAAAACACAGTATGCTATAGCAAACTCTATATCCCTTCTTGTTTTATCAGCTTGCTTTTTCATCAATTGTTGGGCATGAAGCAAATGGAATTTAAGTTGCCGAATAATCTCATCTCGGCTTTGCATTGTTCAGATACAGTCTCAACTCTAATTTCTCATGGCAAAAATGTTTGCAATATTGGTGGTGGGGACTGACCATACACAACTTCAAAAGGGGATTTCCCAGTTAAGGACTGAAAGCATGTGTTATACCAGTACTCGGCCCAATAAAACCATTTAGACCATCCCTTTGGCTGTTCAGAAGAGAAGCAGCAAAAATATGATTCCAAACATTGATTTAGAACCTTTGTTTGTCCATTCGTTTGTGGATGGTAAACAAAACTGAATTTCAGTTGGGTTTCTTGCATTCGAAATAACTCACACTAGAAATTGCAAAGGAATAATGGATTACAATCACTTACAATTGTTCTTGGGATGCCATGCAACCTTACTATCTCCCTTGTGAAAATCTCAGCCACTGTTCTTGCCATAAAAGGATGGCGAAGAGCAATGAAGTGATCAAATTTGGACAAGCGATATACTAGCACCAGTGTTCAATCTACCCCGTGGGACCTTAGCAAACCCGTTATAAAATCAATGGAGATATCCTCCCAAATGAAGTTTGGAATGGGAAGCAGCTGTAGCAAACTTGCTGGTAATTGAACTTCATACTTATGAGTTTGGCAAATTAAACAAGCTATCACAAATTTCTATACTGTTGCCATCATCCTCGGCCAATAAAAATTTAAAGCTATGCGACAGTAAGTGCGGAAGGCTCCTGAGTGTCCACCTTGAGGTGTGGCATGAAATTCAACTATAAGCTTCGGAATTCAGATTGAACCAGCCGGCAAGACCAGCCTCCCCTTATAGTACAATCTGTCATGAACTACTGAGTAATGCTGATGAGATGTGGTGCCTTCTTTTATTTCTTTAATGATTCTGCCTAATTTTTCATCTTGTAACACCTCCTGTGTTATCATCTCCAGTCAGCCTAATGAGGATTGGAGATTGCAAAAACTTCAGCTTCCTCAGTCCTTTTCGACAAGGCATCAGCTGCTCTATTGGTGGAACCAGCTTTGTATTCAATGAGAAAATTGTATCCCATTAATGTAGAAAGCCCATATAGTTGGGCAGGCGTGCTGGCCTGTTGTTGCAAGAGATGTCATAGAATTCTATGGTTTGTGTACTGTGAATTTTCTGCGTATCAGATAGAGCCTCTAGTGCTGAATGGCAAGAAGCAGAGCCATCAACTCCATCTCATAGGTTGACTTGGCCATGGATTTATTTGAAATAACTTTACTAAAATAAGTCACCGGTTGATTTTATTGCATAAGTGCAGCCCCCTATTCCACTTGCTGTAGTGTCACACTCAACCACAAAAGGTAAATTTAAATCAAGCGTTATAAGTACCGAAGATGAGACAATAGCTCCCTTGAGAGCTTCAAAGGATTGTTTTGCCTTAATTGTCCACTGAAAATTCCCTTGAACTTCCTTCTTTAATAATGTTGTTAAAGATTTCACAAACTACCCATATTGATTGATGAACCTATGATAATATCCTGTTATTTCCAAAAATCCTCTAACTTCCTTGATTGATTTGGGAGTTGGCCAACGAATAATTGCTGATATTTTCTCTGGATTATTTCCACCCTTAACAGAGATCACATGGCCTAAGTATTGCACCGTAGATTTTCTTATTGAACACTACTTTTGATTAACATGGAACTGATTTTTGCAAAGTAATTCAAACACAATCCATAGGTGCTTCAAGTGCTCTTCCCAATCCCTATTGTAAACCAATATATCATCAAAAAAAGGCAAGAACGAATTTGCGTAGACAAGGACGAAACAAATCATTTATCACTGCCTAGAAAGTTGCCGAGGCATTCATTAACTCGAAAGGCATGACTATAAATTCATAATGGCCTAAGTGGGTTCTAAAGGCAGTTTTATGGACATCTGGAGCGGCCACTCTAATCTGGTGATAGCTCGATTTTGGATCCAACTCCAAAAAATAGCAAGCTTCGCTCAATTCATCAAGGAGCTCTTGGATGATCGGAATAGGGTATTTGTTTGGTATTGTGGCGCGATTCAATTGACGGCTCAATTCATCAAGCTTCCCAATCCCTTCTTATAGATTAACCTGTTTGTCGCCCACTTGCAACCTTAATGTCATCTTCCGCCAATTTACTTGAATGTCTCCTAAGGTTTATAGCCATGCAACCCCTAAAATCATATCCACTCATAGTTTTAAATAACGGCCATTATTTATAGGTTTGCGAGCTTGTTGTGGCCGTTAAGGCCTGTGAATAACGACAGGACAATTTTGTTGCCGTAACGGCCATTATGGCCATTATGCAACAGCAACGGCCATTATCAGCCATAATGTAACGGCCGTTACTTTCTTTTATTTCACATCAGCTGCTTTAGGAATCTTGCAAAGCAGTACCTGTTTTTTTCACCCAGCAATCCAGCACCAGTCTTTGTAAAAACCTGATTTCTCTACTTCTCTTTAGTCTTTTGTCTTTCTTTACTCTTTACTACTTTGTGTCTTTGCCACAACCAGCAAGTCAAGCAGTCCTCCATCCAGCACTCTCTCCACTTCTCCAGAGTCCAAAGTCCAGTTCGAGACTCCAATGTTCTTCCATACTTATTTTCAGCTTTCATTTCAATTTTTCAAGCCAAAAACTGCTATATTTCTCTTAAATTTTTTGATAGCAGTCTATATACTTAAATTTCTATTCAAGAACCTACACTAGACTATCATTCTAGTGGTATTAGTTGAGGTAAGTTACTATATATAATATTTAAAATTTATATATTTTATGTTTATTTCATATTTTTGTACTTATTATTAAGTTGTATAATTTAATTTTCGTTATATATTTCAATATATTTTAATTTCATGAACTTTACAAATTTTTCAAAAAAATTTACACCGCGACAGATCATTACTGTTACATTATAACCATTAGAGGCCTGTTTCCGTTATTCGTGACAGTGATCGTGAACGCGGCCACGACTACGGTTTGAAACCATGTATCCACTCCTCCTAAAGAGAACAAATAATAAGCTGCCTTCACATTGAAATCATGCAAATCTAATTCCAACCCTTTGCAAGTTCCTTCAGACGGTACCCGGCACCTATCTTCCGGTTTAACCTTAAATGAAAATGTGGAAGTTGTCGTCAATTTCAGCCGTTGAGTGAGATTGGATGACACAAAATTGTAGCTCGCGCTGCTATCCACCAAGATCACCACGTCCTGTCCATACACACTACCACAAAATTTCATCGTCTTGGGTTGTTGTATTCCCCCCACGGAATAAAGTGGAAGCTCCAGCTGTGAGAAATGAGCTTCATCAACATCCGCTGTGAGATCGATTTTTTATGATTTTTCCATTTCAGAGAGACCTCCTGATACAAAACCATAATGAAAAAAAGAAAAACCAGATTCAAGACCCTAGGATGTTCTCCCCAACATATAATAATTTTCTGCCCCACAACTGTATGATTTTTTTCTGCAATTCCCTGATATCTCATATCCTCCCCTTAAATGCTGGAGAAAGAATATTTCTTATTAGTCATTTTGTGCCAGGTGTCCTTCTCCCTCTTCTCTTTCCGTATCAGCCAACTGTCTAAGACATTCCCAAATTCCCTTCCCCTTCTTTTGCCCTTTTATCCTTCTCGAATGAACCTTAAAAGGCTTCATAGTATTTCAGCTTCATTTCAGGCCCCTTATCAGTAACATATGTGCTATGCATTATAACAGAAGTAAATGTCATTTTCATCCTCTTTTTCATTGTAGAACATTTAAGCATGGTTGGAATCTACTCTTTTTTTTGCTTTGGAAAATTAACCATGTCTATAAAAGCTTTAAGATCTTCTGAAAACAAACTTCAACCAATTTGCAGAAAAGAGGCTCAAAGCTTCTAGTGTTTAGTGGTATTTTCTGTTACTTGGAGCACTTGACTGAAGGCAAATGCTCAAATCTTTAGGAATATCAATTTAACATTTCAGTTGCTGTAGGAAAAGGTGCTTTTTATGGGTTTTTACTTCAGAGAGTTTTTAAAGGGCCAGTTCTGCTGATATTTATGTAATTCGAGAAATTTTACTTGTCAATTTTTGGCTATTTTCTTTCAGTTAATTCTTATTTCATTAAGAGCAAGCTTGTCCACTTTCCATTTTCTCCTTATATACTTCTAAATTATGATTCCAGTAAAGTGGAGTCCTAGAATAGAGGATTGAAGACAGTTCTGGAGCCTCATTTTTCTCGTAAACTGGCTGCTCTTAGATCATAAAGCTGCATCTTTATGGTTGCAAGCCTAGGTTTTTACCATTCTACCAAGCATTGCCCATCTGACTGATGTACTAAAATGTCAATAATTAAACTACTTCCAACTTGACCTATTTTACAGATATCATCATCTGAAGTTGTACCCAGAGGATGAATCTGGTCCCATGTCAACAAAGAAGCCTGTTGTTGTGGAATCATATGATGAGATTGTGTTCCCTGAGCCTTCTGAGGGCTTCTTCGCTCGTGTGCAGAGTCATCCTGCTGTAACCTTACCCAGATTACCTGCTGGTTTTACTTTACCTCCTGGTATATATCTTATTGTATTCTATTTTCTATGGCTATTTGCCTTCTCATTACCTCATTACACATATCTTTTTTATGTTCATACTTTACAGTACCTGTCGAGGATGCAAGTAAAAGGAAGAGAGGTGATACTAAAGATCATCCTCTAAGCCAGTGGTTCATGAATTTCTCTGAAGCAGATGAACTGTTACAACTTGCAGCAGCTCGTCAGCAGGTCAGAAATAATCGCACATTTTTCATTACTGTTCTTTGCATGTTTAAAACTTTTATCCTTTGTTTGGAATGAAGAATTTTGAAGAATTTTGTGGGAACCCAATTCAATTGATTTCTTTTTTGTCAATTCTCTTGTTTAGAGTGGGGAATTCAATTATTTTTAATTTAAAGAAATGCACTTCAAAAGAAGTAGAACTCGCATTGTGTAAGGATTGATTTGAATTTTTTTCTTATGGAATAAATTGTTCCAAACTAAGCCTTATATACAGTGACAATATGTCTCTGCTTTCTCACATCCTTACTATGCAGTGTATGAGTTCTTGGTAATTCATACCATCCATATTCATCTAGGCCTTTTTTGGTTGAAACTTTTTTTATTGTTTATTTTTTATTTTCTTTTTCTCAAAAGTATTTTGGTTTTATCTTTGGTTCACTTACTAACTTCTCAGGCAATATACTATAAAATACAGTAATACCGAAAACTTATTAACATAAATAACTTTAACTCATTTTCTAGGAATTTTATTTCTTATTTTTTAGTTTACTTTTTTTTTTCCTCAAATTATTTTGTTTCTATGTTTGTTTCACCTACTTCTTAGGTAATATGCTATAAAATATGATAATACTCTTCAACTTATTAACATAAATATCTTTACTTTATTATTTTAGGAAATTATTTTGAGGTTAGATAATGTTTTACTTCCCAAAGGAAGTCAATTACTTCCTCCATATTGAAGAAGCTGAGTGGTCAAAGGGAATCCTTTTGGCTTCACACTTATTCCCCACCCACATGAACATTTGATATGAGTCCTAGGACACTACTTTCTACACTCGTTCCCTGTGACACAAACAAGGCTCTAGATTATGTATGTTCTCTGGATCTCTTTTCGGATTGCAAGTTTTCTGACTGCACCCTCCTGTTTCCAAGCTTCTTGTTGTTCCAGGAAAATCCTTCTAGAAAGACTCTTTTATTATTTTCATGAACATGATATAGGTTATAGAGCCTTTATTATATACTTGCTGAGATGATTCTATGTGTGCTTGGTATGGGAGCGCCCCTTTGTTTCTTCATTTTTTGTGGTTTATATGGGTAAAATTGCATCTCTTTTCATAATATATAATTCTTTCCTGGAGATGCTTGTTTCAGTGAAAACTTTAATATCTTGAGGAGAGTTAGCGTATTTGTGATAAGCACATTAGGAATTTGCTTTCTATTTTCAGATGTCAGTTAAACATTGTCCAAGAGAACTTAGTTGGAACCCAATTTCATGGAGACAAAGAGCTGGACTGTCATGTTCTGATGCATATATTGTCTCTCTAGTCTATCTCTCTTTTCTTCTTTTCCTGTGTGTGTAAGTTGCGGGGCCAACCTCTTTCTCCAAGATGGACCCAAATTCATGTCTTTTCTTCAACTCACATGAACTCAGGCATGTGCTTTTCATAGCCTGATTCTCAAATGACATTGACCTGTTGCTAATTGTATTATATTTCTTTTTCTCTATCTACTCTCAAATTTTTATTATGAGCCTAATTGGCTATCCCTTTAGTCTCTTTCTGTCATCTCTGTTCCTCCTTGTTAACAATTTGGTCCTTTTCTGTCATCTCATTGTTCTCTATGTTCCCTGTTATTGGACAACATCACATGTTGAAAATGCATCTGTCCTATCAATTAGCAGCATGCCATTGATGTTGCATGGTCCTTGCACTCAATATGTTTTCAACTAGAAATAGTGACTGCATAAAGAGAAAGCATAAGGAGAGTTGTTAAGGCTTGAATTGCTTATCTATCTTATCATCTAACTCTACACCTCTGTGACTTTATTGTAATCATGGATTACACATACCAGTAATTATGTTAATGAATTAGATGTGCATTTGGCTGATTCGTGTTTTGCTAGTATTGGGTCTTCTTTCAATATAGATTCTATTGAGCATAGCTCCTGCAAATTGGTGTGCATTTTTTGAGAGAGTAAAAGAGTCCTCTATTCGGAACTGATGTTTAGAATGTGCTGTGGGGACTTGCTTGAACAAATTCTTGCTTTTATGGAGAGAAACCATGTATGTATGACATAAGATAAGATTGGTCAATAAAACACAGGAATAGTTAATCGTCCATGCTCCTAAAACATTGTTCAAAGTAGAAACAGTTCAACCTTTCACTACTTGATCTATTATTTCTTTATGGATATAATATTGGATTCACCCAGAAAGCTATGAAGAATGACCTGGGTGCACAGTTTCACTTGATGGAAGGTTTATGAGCTGTTCTTCCTTGTTTTATTCATGCCTTTACACAGCTAAAGTGGAAGTAGTATGGACTTCCAAGCTATTCCTTCCATCTCAACTTTCTAACATCTACAAACTGCATGCACTTCATGTTTTCACCATCACAATAAGCGTAGAACTTAAATATATATTCATTTGCAATGTGCCGTCACATGTAGCATTCCTAGGATAAGGAATTGATGCTTTGATTGTCCTGTAAAATGGGTGATTCACCCAACTGATAAAATGTTCTTAGATATTACAATGAAAAATTAATTGGGCTTTTGAAAAACATCAGAAAAATGAGTTGAGGCAAAGATGATTGAAATCAAATTTTAAAAATTAATTTAAAAGAGTATACTGTGACTGCACAAATGGACTCTAAGATTGTTGAAACGCTTAGAATTATAATATTCATTCAGTTATTTGATGGATAGCATTTTTATCAATTATTGAAATTGTACATGCTTTAAAGGATTTTGTGTCAATTGGAATGTCCTAAGTTCTAATCTTTGTGCTTGCCAACGCTGTTGAGCATGGTTAGAAGGAATTATTAGAGCAACAACTAATTGTAAACATAAATTATCATTCACAAAAACAATTGCTTGCTTTGAGTCACTCCATTATGGTATAACTAGAAAAACATTGGTAGATCTCTAAACCAAATTGTTAACCATGCATGGTTGATACTTGCCATTGGCTGGACAGAATGGGGCACCTCTTTGTCATTTTAGATGACGCATGTGTTTTATTTCTATATGACGTTGTTGTTGTTGAGGCAAGTATTTCATGTTTTTTTTATTGTAAGAATTATTTGAAAGGGCTCAAAACAATTATGTCAATTTGCATATCACTGGAGCTTGTTATGCAAAGGGACGGTGGAAGTGGAACTTAAAAGGTTGTAAACCATAGGACTAAAGCAAGCTGGGTGAACAGGAGAAATCCCACAGGAATCCCATGTGAGCACAAAATACCAAGTTGAAGGGAAGGTTTTATAGTACCACAGTTTGACCAACTATGATACATGGGCCATATGAACAAACATGTAATTGATATTAGCCTAGAAATGCGAATACTAAAAATGATATGTTGAAATATAAAGGCCAGATTAAGAATTAGTACATTCACAGAAAAGTAAAAGTGGCATTTGTAAAGGAATTGTTGAGAAATGGGATATTGACATAGTTTGGACTTGCGCATTGTTAGAGATCTATATTATCACCCTAGATATTTCTAAAGGTCCGAAACTAGGTGGAGCAGAGAAAGATGATCCCTGTAGCCAACCTCAACCAGTTATGGATTGAAAACTAACTTAAGTTGTGTTGCATCTCATAGAGATCTATTTTACAGAATGGGCCATGCAAATTTGGTATTTTCAGGGTACAGTGGTTTCACTGTATGCCTTTTGACAATGGAACCATAATGCAGGACCTTCCAATAATTCTTAAAATTTCTAATAATTTTTTGAACTTTTTTAATAAATAAGCATGTAAAAGCATTCATTTACTCTAGAGCCTTTTATCTTTTGGCAATGATTAAATAGACAATCATTAACTTATTTCTGGAAATTGGAAACTACTTCTGGAAGGTGGTGAGGCATAGAGATTGGTTTTTTTTGGGAAGATTAATTTCATACACTTAAATTCTCCCATTAGATTTTGAATTCTTAATGTCATCTTTACTTATATTAAATTCCAATAAATTGAAATGAAATATGGCTCGAGTATGAACCTTTTGGCAGTTCATAGATAAGTTAGGTGCTTGTGGAGATACAATTACTGTTCAATTTATTTATCAAATTGCATGAGTAGTATAGTTCCTAAATTTTCTAAAGCATGTAAGTAAAATATATTGATATTTTAGGTTCAATGTATCTATTAGGTGCAAGCTCATATTGCAAAACTCAGACGGCAGATAAGCTTGATAGATGGACAGCATCAGCAGTTGAAATCTACCTCTGACCAGTGATTGTACATTACTTTTGCAATATCTTGTGATTTCTACTTCGCATTGTTTTGGTAGCAGCAGCACATGACGGCATAGGCATGTAACAATGATATTAATTGTCTCAACAGTTTGGAGTATTGTCCTTGTCTCTCTTTCTATTTTCTTTTCAAATTGTTTTTTTCTCCCTCCCCTTTCAGTGGTTATACATGAAAATGTATCTCTGTATCAATAAACAAAAGGAAATTTTTGTATACTTTGATCATTGCCAAGTAAAAGTTAAATTTTACTCAACTGTCTATTGAAGAATGCATTTGATATGCATACATTGATAGTGATCTGCTACTTTTCAGAGTTGGCTTGACAAAATCAAAGGCTTCAGCCTGGAAGAGGTAGTAGAATGAAAATAAATGTCATAATCTTTTATCTTCTCAGTGTTGATGAGTTCAAAGCCATATTCACCCCTCAGAGGCATTAAATTTTACGTTTATTCAATTCAGAAATGTCACTTGAGCAGAAAATTATGACTATGCCATTGGACAAATTTTTTTGTGGTGATGTATCTTTTATTTTGAGTATCACTGGGATGACTTCTACCGATTCAAATTTGGTATGAGCAATGCAATGGAAGGTTATGTTAATTAAATCTATAACCTTTTTATTGTTATTTTTTAATATACTCTTAAGTTGTTTTAGATATAGGCATAGCAAGTTGCAACCCTAAATGCATCAACCATCTGAGTTGAATTTGGCTTCCAAACTGCTTTAGTTATCATACTTTTGCAGAGGCCATTTTCTCATATTAAAATGCTCCTTGAATGAATTATATGGCATTGAAGATGAGGACCCTTGTCAAGTACTTCTATCAGTCCTTGTGATGCTCTTTATAGATGGTAAATACATATGGGGTCATCTTTTCTGGCATTTGGATTGGATCTACTTGTGCTGTCACGGTCATTTCAATTCCTTTGTCCCGCTTGTCTTGCTTTCGCGCATGCCAGGTACAGCCCTATCCTTATTTCTCATAAATTTTCTTAATTTCTTTTTGGTTTGAGGTGGGCCCAGCTAAATATTATTCTCTGGTTGAAGTCCATCCCTATCTAGGCTGGGCTCTTTATGGTCAAGGTCCTAATCTAATTATTAATGGTTGCTCAATTGTCTTTTTAGTTGGTAATGGCATATTTGAAGTCTCCATTTCACAATGAATACCTGATTGATAATCTTAGTTTGATCTTACATGCCAGTCTGCCTTCTAGGGCCCTTTACATCTGACTACTGTCCTTACAACCCATGTGAGTATGTTAATTTTTGCTTGTTTACATTTCTTTGGCATCTCCATCTGTTGCCTGAGTGTAGAGTATACCAAAAAATTATGACACCATTCGAGGATATTTTAACAAACTGATCTGTATCTTCACATTATTATTAGGTTCCATTATACATTTTCAGGACATCTCAGCTTCGTTTCTCTCGAACTAGACGGGTGTGAATTGTTTACCTTTCTTTGATCCTGATGACACAAGTGCAGTATCTTCTACTCATGTGGTTATACATGCATGCCCACATCATAAAGACACGGACCATGCTAATTCACATGCATAGATGGTGTTACCACCTTTAGAAGAGTGGACAAAAAATGACCATGAGAAAGTAATTTACTTGAGGGGGCATATAAAAGAACCCGACCCGGATAGACGGTTGCGAAGATTTGGCTTCTAAATTGGCCATTTGAAGCAGTTGAATTGATTTTACAAGACCTTACAATGTTGTCTTTACAGGATGTTTTGGAGGCAAGAGTAACATGGCCTTCATGTGCTGTACAATAGGCTGGGTCATTATCAACTATAAAGAAAATCCTTGCTCTCTCTCTCAACGGGGCACCGCATTTCGGTGAGACTGGTGGGCCTCTCTAGTCTGCAAATTTATTGTCCGTTCTCTGAATCAATCTCATTCACAGAACATGGAGGAGTTTGGCTCAAAGACGGCTACTCAAGTGTAATTTGTTTTCTTCTTCTCTGTGAAACAATTTTTACCTCACTCTGACAAGTATTTTACATGCGTGCATGCCTATAGCTATGCAAGTACATATGCATACATGCATGCATGTGTTAAAAGTTTCAAAACACATTGCCCATCTGATTAAAGTTCAACTTAGTAATTAAATTAGAGCTACGACCTTAATGTCTTTCAAGATGTCTACTTTCGTACATCTATTAAAGCCTGGCCAAACTGAGGATATATATACATTTATGCTTGTGGGCATGGAAGGATTGTCGTGGACATTTGAGGATATGAACAAAAGCAATAGGAGAAGACAGAAATGGCAGACGCTGTGGTATCAGGCATTAAATCTAGTTTATGCAGATCACTTTCTGAGCCTGAGAACATGTAGAGATATTAACTTCTTAGAAATGGAGCCGGCCTATATTTGAAGATTTCAGTGGTGCACCTTTTAAGTATAGTTTTGTTTGATTAGTATTCTTCTATTTTAGTGGTGGTAGTTTGATCTGGACCACCTAGGAAGCCCCATATTTTCAGGCAATTACACATCTCTACTGAACAATTAATAAGACTTTGCTGATTTAACTAACCCACTTTGCTTTCTTTACTCCCTAAGCTAAATTCATAATTTCAGGAAGCTATATAATACTCTTTGTGCCTGAAGGGGGACATCTGCGAAGTAGGATACCTAACAGTGAAGTATACACATGTAGTTGTAATACTTTAGGACACAAGTAGTTGGATGCATGCAAGGTAGGTTTTAGTTACAATGTTTGGATCATGTATCAAGGATCGATGATGAAGTATCTTCTCAGTAAATGTGACAACGTAAAGATGAAGGTATTGAGGTCAAAATCTGTAAAAATGGCAGAAACATACACATGGGTTTGCGAAATATTTGGATGTACTGTGTAAGGAATCTGTCACTTAGTGCTCAGAATCACAAGCCCTACAATCACTAGAAACCATACACAGTCAACAGGGTTGTACTCTTCAGTACACTTCAATTTTTTGATCCGTGATTTCAGTTATAGGTAGGTAGAGAGAGATTAGTTCTGTGGAAAACTAAGCTTTAAATAAACAGGTTGCAGGGATATTTTAATATTCTGTGAAGAGTTAACAAGCTGAATGGCACTTCTCTCAACATATATCACTTTGTCTTCTTGCCAGCCAAGGACACATGAAACCAAGAGATAATGGACACTGGACACAGACTACTTGCCCAGAGATGATGAGATTTTCTATATTCTAATATATTAGAATAATATTACTCGGAAAGATTATAGATGTATGGAGAAAGTTTCAAAGATGATTTTCGAGATCTTGCAAAAAGATTGAATTGGAAACTGCATGCATGGCAGAGTTGAGTTTTTGACCTTGATTACAGCTTGAAACATGTTTAAAAAGCTAATTTGATGCCTAATATGATAACTGCAATTTGGAGAGATTTTTTTAGAAACATAAAACTTACACACGAACAGCAACTATTAAATTTAAATCAAAATCATGTCAATTTTAATGAGGAATATAAGTCCACGACTATGTTCATCTAGAACCGATATGAAATATGAAATTCTGAAAGAACCAGTGTATGAGATTTTGAAGGAACCAATCTCGTGCTTCATGAAGGAACCTCAACTCAAGACCATGCCACATCACTCATGTACACTGCTGCATGTTCTCCCGTGGGTTTGTTGTGTTTTTTCATTGAGAGATAAAATTGGTTAGATGGGTAGGGGAAATTTTGCAAAATCTTAAAGTGAGGAATTAATGGTGTGACAGAGAAAGAGGGTCCATTTTGTCATTTGGAGGGCCAACATAGAAGTGCAAGCCAATGGGTTTGGCTCCCACCATGTCCTTTCCTCACATACACATACCCCAAAACACCCGTGGTTTGTCCTTTGCCCCCACACTCCACATGACCCCTCTCTCTCAACTTTCTTCATAAATATCCCCATCGCCCTCCTCTATCCTCCCCACTACTCTCTTCTTCTTCTCTTTCTCTTAGCTCTCAGCTTCTTCTCATTCTCTACCTCTTCTTCCTTCAATGGCCATCAGGAAATCTACCAAACTCACTCAAACAGCAGTTCTCAAGCAAATTCTCAAGAGGTGTTCAAGCTTAGGCAAGAAACATGGCTACGATGATGATGGCCTCCCTCTTGACGTACCAAAAGGACACTTTGCTGTTTATGTTGGTGAAAACAGAAGCAGATATGTAGTTCCCATCTCCTTGTTGACTCACCCAGAATTCCAATGCTTACTTCGACAAGCAGAAGAAGAATTTGGATTTGATCACGATATGGGTATCACCATTCCTTGTGAAGAAGTTGTTTTTCGCTCTCTAACATCATCACTCAGATAAGAATTTGAACCAAAAGGTGGTGGTTTATGGTTATTGTTTTGCATGGAGAAGATGGCTCGTTATAAGAAGAAGCTCACTGCACCAGTTCAGCTGCTGCTGGCTTGGTCTTTTTTCTTTTTTTTTCTTTTTAACATCTTCTCCATTGTGATTCTTGATCTCGGCTACCTTTTTTTCATTTGTTTTTTTGAAATCCTTATTGGATCTTTTAAACCCTTTTGGGGTTTTTATGTCTAATTACTAACCTAGAACACCCACCAAAAATGGTATGGGTTAATTTAGATTTGTAAAAAGTTTGGTTTTCCTCACAGATGCTGCCACTGTGACTGTGAGAGAAGTTTCTAAGCAAATGAAAAGTTTATCATGTTTCATAAATCTCTCTATCTCTGGATTAAGCAATAATTTAGAAATGGGTGCATGATTAATTAGCTGGAAAGAATAAAAACATGATATTTTAGTCAAATCGAAATCATGAAACAGATGTATGAGCTTAGAGAGTGGCATCCATATCTACAGAAACAATCCTTCACCATAGTTTTTGTCAGAGAATAGTGTGGTACATGAGTATGTACGGATCTTCAGCTTACCCTTTTCTTTTCTTAAAAAAAAAAAACATAAAATATTTATAATTTTGAAAATATAACAATTATAAATCAAGTTTTAAAAAGATTTTATTGTTTCTTCAGTATGATAACTAAGTTTCTTGAAATGGGATTTTCATTTTTTAAGATTAAGAGAGAATAATTTGTATTTGAATCAAAAATATAATTTATATTTGAAAAATATTTTTTATAAAAAATTTTTTTAACAAAATAAAAATATTTTTTATTATTTAATTTTAAATTAAAAAATAAAATATATTAACAAATTCATATATAAAAATGTTAATAAGATTTGTAAAATATAAAAAAAATAATTTTTAATAATCTAAATATTAAAAAATATAAAAAAATATTTTATTGAAAAGGTAGTCAAACAAACGGAATATGAAACTATTAATTAAATTCCAATTTCTTATTAATTCCCTATTAAAGGGATAAAATGTATAAAATGGACAAATGTTAACCATATGATAAAATTTATTATAATAATAAAGGTAATAAAATTATTATAAATATGAAGAATTTATTTATTTTTCTTTATTTGGTGTGATTATTTTTGTTTAACAAATATTTGTTTATGAAAGTGCAATGAAAATTTAAAAAAAAAAAAATTCTTTAAAATGGTTTGGTGGGTCACTTCAAGGACTTGTTCTATGTACAATTCCAACCGTCAGTTCAACCGCTCTCCTTCGTTATATATATATATATTTTTTTTCTTGTCAGAAGAGTACGACTGTTAAAGTACCTTCCCAGAGAAAAAATTGAAAATACTGTTGTTATTTAACTAATTTCTTATTAAAATCATTCTAAATATAAAAATTATTATTATTATTTTCTTTCTCCGACCAAAATGGGATTTTTTTAATAAAAATGGAATTTATTTTATTTAGTTTCTGTCCCTCTCTCTCCTTTTCAAAGATTATAAAGCGAAGATAGCAACCACTGCATGTGCATGTGCATGTGGAGTTGCAAGCGTAGTCTGATTTTAATGATAAAATTATTATTGTTATAATGATGATTTATTAATTTTAATTATTCAATATAATGGAAGTGAGTCTGCCATAGAGCTAAGCAAGCTATTACATTTTCATGTTTAATTTTGTTGGATATAATCAACTCTGACTGATATATATATGTTTTATTACATGTACTACCATAATTAATCACTCTTTATCTTATCCTCCTGTGGTCCATCATGATCATCACCATGCATCTTTTTAATTATTAATTGTCATATTGTATACACCACTGGCTATCTTAAACAAGGTTGTGCAATACAAAAGCCAATTTCTTACAAGCAATTGTCACATTCAAGCACTATAATATGCTTGGAAAGAATTGAGCAAAGGGTAGAAAAGTATGTATGAATTGGATTTAGGTAGGTCCACAGAGAGGGTATGTGCCTTTAATTATATATAATGCATATGGTCTCTGCCCAGTATACTCCCTTCCCATGCCCTATGCTCAATGACAGGCTTAAGGGCTTTAAAGATTAATTTTAATTTAATAATATCTTAGAATTATATAATTTTTGAGAGTAAAAGAGCATTAAAAATTTGTGATCCAAAGATGGTTTGAGGACAGTTGGTATGATGAGAATGCATTTAAGTGATGAAATAGAGAGGAGCAGCAAATGCTTTTTGAAAAAGGACCACCATAGCAAAGGCTGCTTCAGCCTCAGCCTCTGGTTAGCTGGTCCTTCCTTTCGTTTATTTAGAATGCATTTGTATGTTTTCTTTTCCTTTGAGCCACAAAATTAAGAGTGCCTTCACAAATAATCACTGCTCCAAGTAGCTCCCCTTAGCCCCAGAAAGAATATTTTCTGTTCCACAAAATCCACACCCATTTTCAATTTCCTCCTCACAATTAAATATCTTCACCCATTACTACTTTGGCTTTCTTTCCACACCCATCTTCTCATTATCACTCTCTCTGTTTTTTCTTAATGTGGACTTCTTTGTCTCAACTCAAAAACAAATTAAAAAACCATCAACATTAGTAAATAAGTTCTTATGATTTCTCATCATCAATTAATGCCAACATGATAATTTACATTCAATTAAAAGCAAAATGCAATTAATTAGCATTTGATTAAGAGGGGATGGAAGACAAATTTCACATGGTACGTAGCTACCATTTGCTTGAACAATGAAAATATGTCTTGTCTTTCACATCAAATTCAGGAAAAAAAGAGTTGGCTACATGTTTGCTTCTGCAATTTGTCCCCACCCCCTTGCTGGTTCAGTCTGAAATTTCTAGGAAGGAGCCTGCTGCTTTAACTTGTCTACTCAGTTTCACCTTCTACATCAAATCAAATGTGATCATGCATTTAAAGCTTCTTCATAAACTTGTAGTTGAGGACCTCACTCAACATTTGATTTATATCTCTAAACATCCCACATGTTAACGCTTATTAAGAATTAATACATTTTAAAGTATCCTATAATGCATATTGTCCTAATAATAACCAGTTAGGTTGTGGTTGTGGTTGGGTTGAAGAATATGCAATAGAATGTATGGTGAGATTGGCAGTGGTTGAGTAATCAAAATATTATTATAAGAATACGTATTGCTATTAATCAATAATCTTGCCTTTTCAATATATCAAATCAAACTCCCTTTTTATGCTCTTTATATCATTCTATGAATAGGGTTTACGATGGAAAACCCACCAAAATTGACAAGTTGGTGATTGTTAATGTTGTGTAATGAGATAAAATAAATAAGGAATTGGTGAATAGGGTGAAGAACAATGAGAACCACTTGTGTGTGGGGATGAGATGAGATGAGATGAGATGAGATGAGATGTTGGACACTCATATATTCATTCCAATAGATACTACGACTGCCCATTGTCTCATTCATTGTCTCTCCTTCTCTCTTTTTATTCTTTATCTTTCTTTACAACAACACAATTCTCATACTGCTCCAATTTTTCATACAATTATCAATGTACTATAGAGCTTTTTGTCCCATACACATATATATTTATATGTCAAATTATCTGATTATTAATTTAGAATTTTTTAATTAATAATTACAGCTCTTTTCTTTACATATTAAAAATAAATTACGACGTAAATAAATGAAACTGGTACAACCTATTTATTACACAGTTTTGCCTCCACGTGAATGGAATTAATTTTTTTTTATTTTTATTATTATATTATGTTTGAAAATACCCAAATCAATTCTCATCCCTGCTGGTTTTACTATCCTAATTAATTTGTAGGGCATCTATATTATATTTCACGGAAATTTTATTAAAAAATTTATCTACCCCATATTTACTGATTTGCAAATCATATAATTTTTTTATTATTCAAATAAAAATATCATTATTAATTTATTTTATTTATTGAAATATATAAGATGGAAAGATGAAAGTGTTGGTCCCCTTGGCAAGTTGCCTCTGAAACATCATTATCAAAAATCTTACGAATAATCTTTTTTTTTTTTTCATTTTTAAATTATAAAAATAAACTAATAAATAAAAATGAGAAAAGAAAATTTTCGGAAAGGCTAAGCAGACAGCAGGGCTAGGGACAAAATTGTCCTATTTGAAAAGTACGAATCTGTACGACGCGGTGCCTGTCATTCTCTACATTATACATACTGTTTGCTTACAAGGACAAATGCTAAAGTCACAGCAGGTTGCTCAGATATCTCCTTGCTGGGGATGAGTAGCACGTGATCTCTACCCCTATGTGTGACCACATGCCATAGGCACTGCCTCAGCTGTGACGTAATTAATTCTAGGGTAATTGTATTTATTTTTTATTTCATTAATATAATTTTATTAAATATGTTTTCATATAAGAAAATGTAAGAAGTTATTTAATACTTTCAATATATTTATTTACAGAGATTAATTTATAAGGTTTTTCTAATTTCATATAAAATAGATGATGAAGAGTTATTGATTTGATTATATAATTAATTGTTTTTTATAAATTATAATAAGACAATAAATTATATTAAAATTAAGAAATTCAATGAGTTTCTCAATCAAAATTAAGAAATTCATACATGATTCTCTATTTTTATTTATAATACTTTTACATTTTTCTCTATTTATGATAAGATTCTTTTATGCACTATGGATTTTATTTTACGTTTTTTTTTATAAATTTTATTTTTCTCTCACGAATAAAGTATTAGAATAAATAATAAAAAATAATAAAAAAAATTTATAAGTAAGATTATTGTCCTTAAAGAAATTATACCCTCATTCTATTAGTTGCTTAGGAATATGGCAGATTTTTTTTTAAGATTTACCACCATAATATTATAGTATTGTGCTACCTCCTAAATTTAATAAATATTTATAAAATTTTATTTTTTTAAACTTTGATAGAAGCGGCACCACTCCTTATATTTATATCGGTGAAGTTTATAATAACTCAAAAGAAAACTTTTCACGATTCTTATAATAAACCAATAATTTCATTAAAAATAATGATTACTCAACCTCTATTTCTTAAGCATTTAATAAACTATGCTTGAATAATGTCACAACTATAACTTATTATTACCTTTAAACTTTGAATATTGCTTACTAATAAAAGTTATTTTAGACTCATTGCTCTCGCAATGCTTTTAACCAAATCTCTTAGTAATCATTTTGCAAATGGGTGAGCAAAATTACTCTTTAATTTCACATAGACAATTGTGATTACATAAGTTGTCTTATGAACCCATGTCTTAAAGCAATATGTCTAGATTTTCCATTATAAATTTTGTTAAAAACTCTTGACATGGTTGTTTGACTATTGTAATGCAAAAAGATTGTTGGCATCAGTTGTAGCCATAACTCTATATCAAATAATAAATTTCTCAGCCATTCAGCTTTTTTGCTTGCTACTAGAGCTACAAACTCATATTTCATTGTAGACTGAGTTATGCACGTCTATTTCTTTGAAGCCCATGAAACAGCATCACCACCTAAAGTGAATATCTAACTAGATAGACTTTTATCATTTATACTAGTTATCCAACTAACATCGTTATAACCCCCAAGTACTAAAGGAATCCTATTGTAATACAAAGCAAAAGACTTTGTTTTTTTAAGATAGCCAAGAACTCTTCCAATTGCTTTCCAATAACACAAGGTATTAAACCATGCTTTGACATATTTAATTGATCTATAATTAACATGTAATAAATGAGCATGTCATATATCAAAAGTAACATCTAGCATATAAACAAAAAAATTATTTTTATTAATAGATAGTTTAAAGATACTATTACAAGAATAACCTTGTCCAATAAATACACCATTCTTAGATAAAATAATTTTTTCTGCCTCTAAGACAGCTTTTAATCCCTTCTTACATCACAGACGTGTAAAAACTAAATTCTTCCTTACATCCAGAACATGAAATACATTCACTAAAATTAAATTCTTTCCAAAAGTAAATTGAATTTTAACTGTTCCTCCTCCAAGGATTTTGTATGTAACATGATTCCCCATTAAGACCATTTCATTACTTGTTGCAACTTCATAATTCTTGAACGAATCTTTATAATTGTAAATGTGTACAGTAGTGCCAGAGTCATACCACCAATTTGTAGATTTTTTATGAGCGGTCATATTGTATTCTATTATCAGGCTAATATTAAGTACAGTAACCATTGCAATGATCTCTATAACGAAAGACTATTTTTCAATAGTATTTGCTTGCTCTTGTGCATTTTGCGCTGCACCTTCTTCTATTTTCTGTTTCTTGTAAAACCTGCATTCTCTTTTGAAATGATCTTTCTTTCCATAGAAATAACATGACTCATTTTCTTAATAGAATCATTACCTGAAGAAATATCATTAAACTTTCTCTTCTTCCTAAACTTATTCTTTCTATATTTCTTGTTAGTATTAGACTCAATATTATTTACCTTAGTACCAAACTCTAAAGCAAACTTATTTTCTCGAATACGAGTTTCTTGTTCTATTTGAATATGCTTTATAAGTTGGACTACGGTGAAATCCTCTGAAGTGTGCAATAATTTCTTTCAATAATCATTCCAAGTGATTGGTAATTTTACAATCACACCAGCCACTTGAAGTTGTTCACACTTTAATTTTCAAATCCTTGAGTCTAGATACTAAAACAAGCAATTTATCGACTTGATTTATAACATAATTATTTTCCAACATTTGAAACTCAAAAAATTTCATGCGCAGAAATTTGTCTGTATCTTGCTTTGCTTGCCAAATTTCTTGTGGAGACTTGATTGGTCGAAACAGATCATACAATCAATCAGAAAGAGAATTTAGTATAAATCTTCTACAGTGAACTTCATCTTCTTCACGTTTCTTACGGAATGTAGTGATTGCTTCAGCCTCATTATCAGATGGTTCGGGAATTTTGGACAGGTTGCTGCTTAATAAATAAGCAACACCCAATTTAATAAGTAAGAACAACAACTTCTCTTTCTAACAAGTAAAATTGGTTCCATCAAAACGCTCCAGTTTGAACACATCTGGATTAACAATGTAATACCCGGCTAGACTCCGGTATCGAAATTCCTGCCGTCCGGTGGAATCTCGGATGTCGGAAGCCCCTAGTAGGGTAGAAACATGTTTTCATAAAATATTTTAATATTTTTTTATGGTTTTAAGTAAAAAGGAAATGAGTTTTTGCATGAAAACAACCTTGGAGGAAAACCCAGGTTCGGCCGCCGAACATGTAGGCATTTTGGGTGTGCCTTAGGCCCCCGAAGGCATAAGTGAGGGAAGTCCAGGTTCGGCCGCCGAAACTCAAGTTCGGCCGCTGAACATGGCATGCATGCGGAGGCACGTTCGGCCCCCGAACGTGGCCTGGCCAGCCACTATAAAAGGGTCCCTTAGCCGAAAACGGGCGAGCTTTTCTCCCCATTGTCGGCCAAGGTGAGTTCTTCGCCGTCCCTCACCAATCTTGAGTCCTTTCCTTCAGATCTTTCAAGATTTTTATAAGTTTTCATCTTGTTTTGAAGATTTTCAAGTTTTGAGCAAGTTTTGAGCTTGGAGACCCAAGGAAGTTGAAAATCTCCCATCTCCAAGATTAGGTCGTCTCTCTCTCGATCTTCAAGAGGTAAGAGCCGATCTTAAGCTCATTGCATGTTTTAAGTAAGTTTTATGAAGATCTATGGGGTAGAATGCATGTTTAGCTTATGGTTAGGTTTATGAGTTCATGTTGTGTTTTTGAACAATGTGGCTTGCAAATGCATTTTTGATGTGTTGTAGATGGAGTTTTAGATAGTTTGAAGCCCCTAGGAGCTTGTATGCTTGTGTATGTGTGTTGTAGAATAGGTTTATGCATGTTTGGATGGATTGGGAGGCGTATATGCATAGAAGAGCTGAGTTTCTGCCACTAAGGGAGAAACCAGGTTCGGCAGCCGAAGGAACTTTCGGCCGTCGAACATGCTTGTGGAAGCAGCCTTCGGCTGCCGAAGCTTGCCCCTGAAAGGAGACTTTCGTCTCTGTCTGGGAGTTTCGGCCGCCGAAAGTGCCGCCGAACATGCATGAGTTTCGCCTCTGTCTGGGAGTTTTGGCCGCCGAAGGTGCCGCCGAACCTGCCTGACTTTCGGCTCTTGAGGTACTTTCGGCCGCCGAACCTGCCGCCGAAAGTGCCCTGTCCAGCCTTCCTTTGCATGTTTTTGCATGGATGTTCTGAGGTGTTTTAGAGGGTTTTTGGGGGATGTTTTCAGAGTCATGTTATAGTATGTTGGTCCCTCATTTGAGTCCACCTGTGTAGGTTCGGACCCGAGGAACCGAGGACCTCAGCAGTGAGTCAGCTGCTTCAGTCAGTGTCAGAGCTAGCCAGAGGTGAGTAGAATAAACTCTTATGTTTTAAATAAATGAAAGTTTTAGCATGAATCATCCATCATAAATGCCATGTGATATTTTAGGGTGTTTGCATTAGAATTCACGAATATGTTGCATTGCATATCTTGATGTTGTTGTGGATGGATGTTGGATGACCCATTGGTCCTCAGTATGATGAGATGTGATACGATATCTAAGACCAGGTATGGCCTGCACTACACCCCTGGCACTATGTAAGGGAAAGACCGTGACGCGGAACCCTATGGCACAAGCCTCAAACCCATACACACAAGTAGATACGGAATCCAAAGATTTGATAAACCCACCTCCTATGGCACCCCAAACTTAGAGAAGCTGAAACACCAATGATCGAAGGATTTAGATGAGAATCTGACAAACGCCACAACAAATAGTTGATAAGTAAGCCAAGATTCCTGGTGCAATTGATGAAAGCAAATCCTCACTCTCACTCAAAGCAATACATGCCAAAGGCATGAAAATAATTCTGAAATTTTGATTAAAAGCCCCCTCTTACAATTGTTTCTTATCCTTATATACTAAGGAGAAAAACAAATAAAACCCTAAGACACTCTTCTTGGGCCTGACTTAAACACATAAGGCCCAAGCCCAATCACACACTAAAATAACACATAAGTATTAAAACATAAGTCCAAAACATGGCCCAACACTCTAAAACTTAAAACATAAAATATGGCCAGAATACAAGCCCAAACAAGACTAAAATAAAACAAGTGTTAAATCATAAAAATATAGCAAGCCCATCATATCAATGCTGAATAAATTGGACAGCGCTATCTCCATTACACACCTTAAGCAAGGTGAGCAGCTTAGGTGTGTCTTCAAGCTTCACGAGACATTTGCCAAAGGCGAGCTCAGTCAATTCTTGTGTTACTTGTTCTTGAATGTGTAAGTTCATAGCTGCTTCAAGCTTCTTAGCTTTGCTTCTTGTCACTGGTCCACTAGGGAGCACCAATGGATCCTTGCTTCCTTGATTCTCATGTGCTTGTGCTTGCTGGTTCGTATCATTCCCTCCTTCCTCGAAAAGATTTGTCCTCAAATCTGGAATATAGTCAAAAGGAGACAAGTCAGACACATTAAAGGTAGCACTAACCCCATACTCACCTGGCAAGTCTATTTTATAAGCATTTTCATTGATTCGCTCTAAAACTTGAAATGGACCATCACCACGAGCATCCAGCTTATTCTTCCTCTGATTTGGAAATCGTTCCTTTCGGAAGTGCACCCAAACCCAATCTCCAGGAACAAACACCACTTTCTTCCGTCTCCTATTTGCCCTGTCAGCATACACCTTGTTCTTCTTCTCTATGTTAGACCTAGCCTTCTCATGTAAGGACTTCACCAATTCTGCCTTTTTAGCACCATCTAAACTAGCAAGCTCATGTAGAGGTAAAGGAACGAGATCAAGTACAGTTAGTGGGTTAAAACCATAAACAAGCTCAAATGGAGAAAACCCCGTAGAAGAATGTATGCTACGGTTATATGCAAACTCAATGAAAGGCAAGCAATCTTCCCAAGTGTTCAAATTCTTACCCACTATAGCTCTGAGTAAGGTACCAAGAGTTCTATTCACCACCTCTGTTTGGCCATCTGTCTGTGGATGACAAGTAGTAGAATATAGGAGTTTAGTACCCAACTTACCCCACAATACTTTCCAAAAATGTGAAAGGTACTTTGCATCTCTATCTGACACAATTGTCCTTGGCACTCCATGAAGTCGAACCACTTCCCTGAAGAACAAGTCAGCTACATTGATGGCATCATCAGTTTTATGGCAAGGAATGAAGTGAGCCATCTTGCTAAACCTGTCGACAACAACAAATATGCTATCTCTACCACGCCTAGTCCTAGGTAAGCCAAGCACAAAGTCCATAGAAATATCCATCCAGGGTGAACTAGGAACAGGTAAAGGCATATAAAGACCATGAGGCATAGACTTAGACTTTGTCTGTCTACATGCAATACAAGAAGCACACACTTTCTCAACGTCTTTGTGCATAGAAGGCCAATAAAAATGCTCAAATAAGGTGTCATAAGTCTTATGCACTCCAAAATGCCCCATCAAACCCCCGCAATGAGATTCAAGCATAAGCAAATCACGCAAAGAGCATCTAGGCACACACAATTTCTTACCCTTAAACAAATAACCATCATGCCTATAAAAAGAGTTAAAAGCTCCATGCTCACAAGCCACAAACACATTTCCGAAATCAGTATCATTAATGTACAAGTTCTTAACATGCTCAAAACCAAGCAATTTAGAACTCACAGCATTAATTAAAGCATACCTCCTAGACAAAGCATCTGCAACCACATTGTCTTTCCCATGCTTATACTTAATCAAATATGGAAATTGTTCAATAAACTCAACCCACTTACCATGCCTCTTATTCAACTTGCCTTGTCCCTTCAAGTGTTTTAAGGACTCATGATCCGTATGTATCACAAACTCCTTGGGCAGGAGATAGTGTTGCCACACGTCCAGTGCTCTCACCAAGGCATACAACTCCTTTTCATAGGTTGAATAATTGAGATGTGCTCCGTTCAACTTCTCGCTGAAATAGGCTATTGGTTTCTTCTCTTGCATCAACACAGCCCCAATACCTACGCCAGAAGCATCACACTCAATTTCAAAAGTTTTATCAAAGTTAGGTAAAGATAATATAGGAGCGGATGTTAACTTCCCTTTTAAGCAGTCAAAAGCTTTCTGTTGCTCCTCTCCCCACTTGAACCCAACTTCCTTCTTAATAATTCCTGTGAGTGGTGCTACAATCGTAGAGAAATCGCGCACAAACCTCCTGTAAAAGCTTGCAAGGCCATGAAAGCTCCTCACATCTGAAATAGATTTAGGAATAGGCCACTCCTTTATAGCTTTCACCTTCTCTTCATCTACCTCAATTCCCTGTGCACTCACAACAAAACCAAGGAAAACAAGTCTATCTATACAAAATGTGCACTTTTTAAGTTTAGCATACAAGCTCTCTTGCCTCAAAACCTGCAGAACCAACCTAACATGCTCAATATGTTCGTCGAGAGACCTGCTATAGATCAAGATATCATCAAAGTAAACAACTACAAATTTTCCTAAGTATGCACGCAACACATGATTCATTAGCCTCATAAACGTACTAGGTGCATTTGACAAACCAAAAGGCATAACTAACCATTCATACAAACCATACTTTGTCTTAAATGCAGTTTTCCATTCATCACCAGGTTTCATCCTAATCTGATGATATCCACTCATAAGATCAATTTTTGTAAAATGCCTGGCACCATGAAGCTCATCCAACATGTCATCTAGCCGAGGTATAGGATGCCTGTACTTCACTGTGATCTTGTTAACTGCTCTACAATCAACACACATTCGCCAAGTGCCGTCCTTCTTTGGAACAAGCAGCACAGGAACAGCACATGGACTTAAACTCTCTCTCACCAATCCCTTCTCCATAAGCTCGTCAATTTGCCTTTGCATTTCCTTTGTTTCCATTGGATTGCTTCGGTAAGCTGGTCGATTTGGAATGCTAGAACCAGGTATGAAATCTATCTGATGCTCAATTCCCCTCAACGGTGGCAATCCATTAGGTAGCTCATCTGGAAAGACATCAGTGAATTCCTGCATCATAGATTTAAAACTAGAAGGCAAAGAAGAAAGGTTAATATCAGTGTCAGCAAATAAAATCTCCTTGTATCTTATAAGCAACACGGGCTGCCCTAAAGAAATAGCACTCTTAATCTCTCTTGCTCTCACATAAAATGTTTGTTTTGCCCTCCCCTCTTGCATCTTTTCTCTCACCAATGGGCCATTTATTGGTCTTGATTCTTTTCCAGCCTCTTTACCCTCAGACTCACACTTTTCTCTCATTGTTTCCGCAGAACTCAAGCTCTCACTTCCCTTTACATCCAAGGCCGAAGCCTCCCTCTTCCTCTCCAGCATCTTTATTTGATCTGTATATACCTCTTGAGGTGATAAAGGAGCGAGTATGACCTTCTGTCCTTCATAAGTGAAGGAGTACTTGTTATTGAACCCATCATGTTGCACCTTTCTATCATATTGCCACGGCCTACCCAACAACATATGGCTTGCTTGCATAGGTACCACATCACACAAGATCTCATCCTTGTACCTACCAATAGAAAATGGTATAACTACTTGGCGTGTGACCCTAACCTCACCACAATCATTCAACCATTGCAATCTGTATGGCTTAGGGTGTTTAATAGAAGTCAAGCCCAATTTCTCCACCATATACACACTAGCTACATTTGTGCAACTACCTCCATCAATAATGAGTGTACACACTTTTCCATTAACCAAACACCTAGTGTGAAATATGTTTTCCCGTTGTTCTAGACTTTCTTCCTTAACTTGGATATTCAAAGCACGCCTAGCAACAAGCATCTCACCACGTTCAGCAAGAAACACATTATCAACAAACACATCCGAATCATCACAGTCATTATGAGCATCAATCAATTCAGTCATATTAGCATGTATCTCATCATCACTATGATCGGAATCAGACACTACACCCCCATCAGCAGTTGCTATCATAACTCTTTTATTAGGACATTGAGATGCAATATGTCCTTTTCCCAAACATTTAAAACATTTTATCTCTCTACTAGGGTTAGAAGAGTTAGAAGTACCTGACTGTTCCTTGCTATTCCTTTGGGAAGGTCCTTTGTTAGTGGGGACCGAATCCTTGCCCCCCTGGATTGGGCTTTTGTAATCTTTCTTTTCTCCACTTCTATAGCCTGGAAATCCACCACCACTAGTTGAGGACTTGTATGTGAGTTTAAGATTATTTCTGCCCTTGTGTCGCCTTTCTATTTTCATTGCTTTATCAACCATATCCTCCATGGTATTGTATTGGTACATGTCAAGTTCTTCAGCAATGTAGTGGTTAAGACCACCTAGAAACCTGGACATCAACATTTGCTCATCCTCCTCAATATGAGCCCTAGCCATCATCATCTCCATCTCCTTGTGGTATTCTTCCACGCTCTTTCCTCCTTGCACCAGTCTTGCCAACCTGTTGTACAAATCCCTATAATAGTGCGAAGGAATAAATCGTTGGCGCATCAACTCTTTCAAGTAGTCCCATGGTGGAACTGCCCTTAAACCCTTATTCCTCCTAGTGGATTTCAATTGATCCCACCAGAAAGAGGCATAACCTGTGAACTCAACGGCGGCGATATGAGACTTCTTCTCTTCGGTATAGTTATGACACTCAAAGATTTGCTCAGTTTTTCTCTCCCATTCAATATATTCTTCAGCATTGTTATTCCCTTTAAATTCAGGAACTTTCATCTTTATGGAGCGCAAGTCACCGTCAATTGTGTTGGTTTGGTATGTCTCGGTGTCATCGTCATTTCTGCCAAGTCTAGCATCTCCACCTCCATTCCACCCTACGCCTGTTCTATTACCTCCATGAACTTCTCCTCTCCCCCTCCCTTGTCCGACATTATCTTCTGTATCATCAACTTCACCTCGAACTTGAGGTTCTCGGACTTGTGGTCTATCGGGGTTAAGAATTCGATGAGCCATTCTTGTAGAAGTAGAAGCCTGTGAGACTTTCAAACTCTCCATACTTACCGTCATCCTCTCAAGAGCCCTACTGAGCCTTTGTAACTCCCCACTGACTGACTTCTTAAAGATCTCATAATCGTTACCCATGTCCGATTCACTTTCACCAGTACTATCCACCACATTTTTTTCTTTACTCATCCTACCTTAAATCAACAAAGAACAAAGAGAACTAGCAAATATTGTGTTAGAAAAGAAAGCACTCAAGTGTCTGCACACTTACCACTCCTTTGCTGATTCTTCAATTGCACTTCAGAAACTAAGGCCAACCAACTAACCACAAGGTGCGTTTAATGAAACAAAGAAGAAAACCTAAAGAAAAAAAAGGAAGTGCGCAAAAACTAGAAAGAAGACACTGACAATTTGGAAAGTAACACAAGAACTAGGTGTTGTGCTACTTGAAAATATCACCTAGAGTATAGACACAAGCAAATAATACTCCAGCAATGTCAAGGAAATAAAAACAACCTTAAACCAAAAAAGGAAACTTAGAATTCAAATAAAAACGAATCTGGAAAAAAATTGAATTTAATTCACCTCAAAGTAAATTAAATATGGATCTATTTAAATCTACCCAAAAAGGCAAGTATCAAGACCCACAAATAGAAACAGGAAAAAAATTCAATAGGCAGATTGCTTTTGTCTCCTAATCTGGATTCAACCCAAATCAAAATTCAAAATTTAAAATTGATTCCCATAAACTACAGCAATCAATTGAGATAGGTAAGGACATATAGATGAAAAAGGAAGGAGATCACAATTTCGGCCAGATCAAGATAACTATGGCAAAGGCAATTCTTTTTCTTTTTCTTTTTCTTTTTCTTTTTCTTACTGATTTTCGTTTTTTTTTTTTTTTGGATTTTGAATTTTTCTTCCAAAACAGGTTATGTGATAATTTATTAAGAAGGTGCAGCCATGAATACACAAGCTTTCACTGAAATCAACAAGGAAGAAAAAAGGAAAACTCAAAAACCCCTAGATCCTAAGATAAATAAGAATTTACCTCACTTTGGCTCTGATACCAACTGACGCGGAACCCTATGGCACAAGCCTCAAACCCACACACACAAGTAGATACGGAATCCAAAGATTTGATAAACCCACCTCCTATGGCACCCCAAACTTAGAGAAGCTGAAACACCAATGATCAAAGGATTTAGATGAGAATCTGACAAACGCCACAACAAATAGTTGATAAGTAAGCCAAGATTCCTGGTGCAATTGATGAAAGCAAATCCTCACTCTCACTCAAAGCAATACACGCCAAAGGCATGAAAATAATTCTGAAATTTTGATTAAAAGCCCCCTCTTACAATTGTTTCTTATCCTTATATACTAAGGAGAAAAACAAATAAAACCCTAAGACACTCTTCTTGGGCCTGACTTAAACACATAAGGCCCAAGCCCAATCACACACTAAAATAACACATAAGTATTAAAACATAAGCCCAAAACATGGCCCAACACTCTAAAACTTAAAACATAAAATATGGCCAGAATACAAGCCCAAACAAGACTAAAATAAAACAAGTGTTAAATCATAAAAATATAGCAAGCCCATCATATCAATGCTGAATAAATTGGACAGCGCTATCTCCATTACACACCTTAAGCAAGGTGAGCAGCTTAGGTGTGTCTTCAAGCTTCACGAGACATTTGCCAAAGGCGAGCTCAGTCAATTCTTGTGTTACTTGTTCTTGAATGTGTAAGTTCATAGCTGCTTCAAGCTTCTTAGCTTTGCTTCTTGTCACTGGTCCACTAGGGAGCACCAATGGATCCTTGCTTCCTTGATTCTCATGTGCTTGTGCTTGCTGGTTCGTATCAGACCGGGTGTGGCCTGCACTACGCCCCCGGCACAGTTGGACATGTATGTTATGTTTTATGTAAGAGAAAGACCCGGTGTGGCCTGCACTACGCCCCTGGCACAGTTGGACTATGTAGAGGACCCTTGGTGACAAGTCCATCCTTGATGTGATATGGTTGTGATGTGATGCATTACATAATAGCATGTGTTTTAAATTATTATTATATTTCTGCTCACTGGGCTCTAGTAGCTCACCCCTTTCCCAAATTCCCCAGGTTTGCAGGTACAGGGTAGACTAGGAGGTCAGCAAGAGTATTGAAGTCATTTGTATGTAATAGATAGAATGTGGACATGAAAAAAATGTAAAGTTATGAATAGTTATGTAATGTAATGATATTGAGGATTAGAGGTTGTGCTTGACCTATGTATATAGTATCTCTTTTAATGCATGATCCTAGATCTTTATGATGTTTATGTAAACCAACTCAACATATGTTGAAATTGCCCGTTGGGGCATTGATGAGATCCCACAGAGGGATCATGGTTATGATTATGTTTAGTGCATGCACAGGTTGAGTTTGGTGTATGATGTAAGGAAAAGTTTTAAATTTTTATGTATGTTGTTGATCATGTATGGGATTAAACAGGTTTACAGGTTGTATGTCAGGCTTGCTACGGGTCCCGGCGGCCTTAAGCCGACCTGGATCCTAGCGCCGGTAGCGGTCCGATTTTCGGGTCGTTACAAAATGGTATCAGAGCCCTAGGTTCATATGGTCGGACCTAGAGTGTCGGGCTCATAGATGTTATAGAAGGTCAAGCACAATAGGAAAGGTCATGTCCACTAGGATAGGATGTGAGTCCTATCTTGTATGATGATGTGAAATGCCATGATTATATGCATGTGCATTAATGCTATGATTGTTATGTGATGTATGTGATGCGGGTTCATGTGTGCCCACATGAACCATATGATGCTAACGTTTATGTGATGTGTGCTATTTTTTAGAAAACAGGATGAGAGGAACTCGTCGATCTGCGCGATTGACTGGAATGCCACCTGAGGATGAGGGCATGAGCGCCCGTCCTCCTACATTGCCTAGGGCAATGTCTAGTAGGTCTAACAGAGAAAGAGCAGTAAGAGACCCTAGAAGGTCTCTGGATCTGGGTAGAAGCAGATCAGTGAGGGGAACAGTTCAAAGAGGAATGTCAGAGGACATGAGGGATGATATGGATGTAGAGCAGAGGAGGGATGGCAGTCTAGGAGTTAGCATGTCAGAAGAGGGAATGGGAGAGTCCCAAGGAGGCACTCAGGCCTCGGGATTTGTTCAGCCACCTCACTACCCACACTTCTCACAAAATCTCGGGTATTCGATGGGAGGTACGTCGGATTACCCTAGCTTCACCCCTTATCCCACACAGATGCCATACCCACCCTACTACCCACCATATTCACAATACCCAATGTATCCACCCCCACCTTACTATCCAAATCCAGCAAACCCTACCTCAGAAAATGTTGCACCTCCTCCACCATCAGCAGAACCCACAGTTCCAGCAACCCATATGCCTAAGCCTAGCTCATCTGGTGGGAGCAAGGTCAAGATGACCGACTACATGAAGCTGGGTGCTCCCCAGTTTGAAACCGGTGATGACCCGTTTGTGTACCTTGAGAGGGTCAAAACAATTACAGATGAGATAGGGGCAGATGACAGTAGAGCCATTCAGATGGTTGGGTTCACATTAAAATGCAAAAAGGCCCGTGAATGGTTTAAGAACTATGTGAGCCCGAGGTTGGACAACCTATCATGGGAGGAGTTTGCAAATGAATTTGCAGGATGGGCTTTTCCTGACAGTTCAAGAGAATTGAAGATGATTGAGTTTGAACAGTTAAGGCAGACAGAGGAAATGAGTGTAGAGGAGTACACCGACAGATTCTTGGAGCTGTTGCCGTTTGCAGGGCAAACTCTTGACATAGACCAGAAGAAGTCAAGGAGGTATATCATGAAACTTCACTCCAGGTATTCCTCCTTGATTCAGTCCGCAGATAGGGAGAGCTTCCATGCCATAGTAGATATGGCTAGGAGGATGGAGGCTAGTGCTATCATCGAGGGGAAAGTCAAGCAGTCAGTGGCACAGCCTTCTGGTTCTAAGACCCCAGGCTCTTCTTCTATGAGTGCAGCAGCTTCAGGTAGTAAAAAGTGGGACAGAGGCTCTAGGAAGTCGAAGAAGAACAAGTTCTGGAACAAGGTTAAGTCCAGTCTGGGATTTGGAGGTGGCTCAAGCTCTGGTGCGGATAATGCAGTTTGTGCAAGGAGTGGTAAGCCACACAGGGGAGTATGTCGGTTTGGGACGACAGCCTGTTACAGATGTGGTCAGGAGGGGCATATGTCTCGAGAATGTCCAAAAGCAGCCCCGATGGTACAGTCCCAGCAGAAAGCTTCAGGTAGTGTAGCGCAGCCAGCAGCTCCAGCCACGACTCAGGCCAGTGGCAGAGGCAGAGGGAGAAGGGTAGCCTCTTCTTCAGCAGGTTTCAGAGGTGAAGGTCCATCAGCTCCAGCACGGATCTTCACGATGACTCAGCAGGAGGCAGATGCATCTAACACCGTGGTGGCAGGTAACTTAGTCATTGGTTGTTCAGATGTGTATGCCTTGATGGACCCTGGTGCATCTCATTCTTTTATTGCTCCGAGAGCCGTTGAGAGGTTGGGGTTGGTGATCTCTGGGTTAGAGTGTCCTCTCTGGGTCAGTGGACCCAAGTGTGACCCATCAATGGCAGAGTCAGTCTGCCAGTGTAGTCCTGTGTTTATTGAGGGAAGATGCTTGTCCGCCGACCTTGTGGTTCTAGATTTAACAGATTTTGATGTCATTCTAGGGATGGACTGGTTATCTACCCATGGTGCTACCTTGGACTGCAGGGACAAGGTAGTCAAGTTCAGAGGTCAGGATGAGTCAGAGGTAGTCTTCAGAGGAGACAGGAGGGGTACACCTAGAGGTCTGATATCAGCTCTTCAGGCTCGTAGGTTGCTTAGGAGGGGATGTCAGGGGTATTTGGCTCATGTGAGAGAGCTTAGCAGTCAGGTTAGAGAGCCCGCCTCGGTGCCGGTGGTCAGAGAGTTTTTGGATGTGTTCCCAGACGAACTGCCAGGTTTACCACCTGCTAGGGAGATAGAGTTCGAAATAGAACTGATGTCTGGAACCCGACCGATCTCTATCCCTCCCTACAGGATGGCACCAGCAGAATTGAAAGAGTTGAAAGAATAGTTGCAAGAGCTGGTAGACAAGGGCTTCATCCGACCGAGTACCTCACCCTGGGGTGCTCCAGTCTTGTTTGTGAGAAAGAAGGATGGATCCCTTAGACTTTGTATCGACTACAGGCAGTTGAACAAAGTCACTACCAAGAACAAGTACCCTTTGCCAAGGATCGACGATCTATTCGACCAGCTAGCAGGAGCGGGTTGTTTCTCCAAAATAGATCTGAGATCTGGGTACCATCAGCTGAGGATCAGAGATGAGGATGTGCCAAAGACAGCTTTCAGGACCAGATATGGGCATTTTGAGTTCCTTGTAATGCCATTCGGGTTAACCAACGCCCCTGCAACATTCATGGATCTCATGAACAGAGTGTTTAACCAGTACCTGGATCACTTTGTTATTGTCTTCATAGATGATATCTTGGTGTATTCCAGGAATGCAGAGGAGCATGCCCATCATCTGAGGTTGGTTCTACAGACCTTGAGGGAGCATGGCTTGTATGCCAAGTTCTCCAAGTGTGAGTTCTGGCTGAGGAGCATTTCATTCTTGGGGCACGTGGTGTCGGAAAATGGAATAGAGGTGGACCCCAAGAAGGTAGAAGCTGTGGCTAACTAGCCTAAACCCACTTCAGTGACAGAGATTAAAAGTTTCTTGGGTTTGGCAGGTTACTACAGGAGGTTCGTTCAGGACTTCTCAAAGATTGCAGCTCCTCTGACCAGACTAACCAGGAAGAATCAAAAGTTTGTGTGGACCGACCAGTGCGAAGAGAGTTTTGAAGAGCTTAAGAAGAGGTTGACTTCAGCGCCAGTGTTAGCTCTGCCATCTAGTGATGAAGACTTTACAGTCTTTTGTGATGCGTCCCGTGTGGGACTGGGTTGTGTACTAATGCAGAATGAGAGGGTGATTGCTTATGCTTCTAGACAGCTGAAGAAGCACAAGTTAAATTACCCCACGCATGACCTAGAGATGGCAGCAGTAATCTTTGCACTCAAGATGAGGAGGCACTACCTCTATGGGGTAAACTGTGAGATCTTTACAGATCATAAGAGCCTGCAGTACATCCTGAGTCAAAGAGATTTGAATTTGAGACAGAGGAGATGGGTGGAGCTGCTGAGTGACTATGATTGCAAGATTCAGTACCATCCGGGTAAGGCGAATGTTGTGGCAGACGCCTTAAGCCGGAAATCACTCGGCAGTCTATCCCACATCACGGCAGAGAGGAGACCAGTGGTGAAGGAGTTTTACAAGCTCATTGATGAAGGTCTACAGTTGGAGTTGTCTGGTACAGGTGCTTTAGTGGCCCAGATGAGAGTGACACCTGTGTTTCTGGAGCAGGTGGCTCAGAAACAGCATGAGGACCCAGAGTTAGTAAAGATTGCCAGGACTATTCAGTCAGGCAAAGATAGTGAGTTCAGATTCGACAGCAAAGGGATCCTCCGCTATGGGAGCAGACTATGTGTACCAGATGACATAGGGCTAAAAGGAGACATTATGAGAGAGGCTCATAATGCAAGATACAACGTTCACCCCGGAGCCACCAAGATGTATCAAGATCTGAAGAAGGTTTATTGGTGGCCAGCTATGAAGAAAGAAGTGGCACAGTTTGTGTCAGCCTGCGAAGTGTGTCAGAGGGTGAAGCTGGAACATCAGAAGCCGGCTGGAATGCTTAACCCGCTACCTATTCCAGAGTGAAAATGGGAGAATATAGCTATGGACTTCGTAGTGGGGTTACCGGCGACGTCCAACAGATTGGACTCCATATGGGTGATTGTGGACAGACTCACCAAATCTGCTCACTTCATCCCTGTCAGGAGTGGCTATTCTGTGGACAAGTTGGCGCAGGTGTATGTTGATGAGATTGTCAGGCTGCATGGGGTTCCTATTTCAATAGTGTTTGATAGAGGGCCCCAGTTCACCTTCAGATTTTGGCGGAGTCTGCAGAATGCCATGGGTACCAGGTTGGATTTTAGCACTGCTTTCCATCCACAGACGGACGGACAATCAGAAAGGACCATCCAGACCATAGAGGATATGCTTAGAATGTGTGTGCTGGACTTTGGCGGTTCTTGGAGGCAGCATCTACCCTTGATGGAGTTTGCCTACAATAACAGCCATCATGCTAGCATCGGGATGGCTCCATATGAAGCTTTGTATGGGAGGAAGTGCAGATCACCTGTTTGCTGGAAAGAAGTTGGAGAAAAGGCCTTGGCAGGGCCTGAGCTAGTAGAGATTACCAGCAGGGTAGTACCCATAATCAGAGAAAGAATCAAGACTGTTGCAAGCAGACAGAAGAGTTATGCAGACATCCGCAGAAGACAGGTAGAGTTTCAGGAGGGGGATCTGGTATTGCTCAAGGTGTCCCCTATGAAAGGAGTGGTTCGCTTCTGGAAGAAAGGTAAACTAGCCCCACGATACATCGGACCCTTTGAAATCTTGCAAAAGATTGGGAATGTGTCGTGCAAGCTGGATTTACCTGCTTCAATGGAAAGAATCCATTCGGTTTTCCATGTTTCAATGTTGAGGAAGTTCGTGTCAGATTCGGGCAAGGTTCTTAGTGAGCCTGATGTGGAGATCCAAGAAGATCTCACCTATGTTGAGCAGCCAGTACGGATCCTAGACACCCAGATCAGAATGCTAAGAAATAAGGAAATCCCGATGGTGAAAGTCCTGTGGAACCACCACAATATAGAAGAATGCACTTGGGAGACACGGGAGTCCATGCTCCAGCAATACCCTTATCTTTTCTAAGGTTAGCATCTTATGTGTTTTATGTGTATGTTATGTTGTATGCCATGCTATGTGCTAGTTGAGGAACATTCGGGGACGAATGTTCTTAAGGGGGGGAGAATGTAATACCCGGCTAGACTCCGGTATCGGAATTCCTACCGTCCGGTGGAATCTCGGATGTCGGAAGCTCCTAGTAGGGTAGAAACATGTTTTCATAAAATGTTTTAATGTTTTTGATGGTTTTAAGTAAAAAGGAAATGAGTTTTTGCATGAAAACAACCTTGGAGGAAAACCCAGGTTCGGCCGCCGAACCTCAAGTTCAGTCGCCGAACATGCAGGCATTTCGGGTGTGCCTTAGGCCCCCGAAGGCATAAGTGAGGGAAGTCCAGGTTCGGCCACCGAACCTCAAGTTCGGCCGCCGAACATGGCATGCATGCGGAGGCACGTTCGGCCCCCGAACGTGGCCTGGCCAGCCACTATAAAAGGGTCCCTTAGCCGAAAACGGACGAGCTTTTCTCCCCATTGTCGGCCAAGGTGAGTTCTTCACCGTCCCTCACCAATCTTGAGTCCTTTCCTTCAGATCTTTCAAGATTTTTACAAGTTTTCATCTTGTTTTGAAGATTTTCAAGTTTTGAGCAAGTTTTGAGCTTGGAGACCCAAGGAAGTTGAAAATCTCCCATCTCCAAGATTAGGTCGTCTCTCTCTCGATCTTCAAGAGGTAAGAGCCGATCTTAAGCTCATTGTATGTTTTAAGTAAGTTTTATGAAGATCTATGGGGTAGAATGCATGTTTAGCTTATGGTTAGGTTTATGAGTTCATGTTGTGTTTTTGAACAATGTGGCTTGCAAATGCATGTTTGATGTGTTGTAGATGGAGTTTTAGATAGTTTGAAGCCCCTAGGAGCTTGTATGCTTGTGTATGTGTATTGTAGAATAGGTTTATGCATGTTTGGATGGATTGGGAGGCGTATATGCATAGAAGAGCTGAGTTTCTGCCACTAAGGGAGAAACCAGGTTCGACAGCCGAAGGAACTTTCGGCCGCCGAACGAACTTTCGGCCGTCGAACATGCTTGTAACAGCCCGGAAACCGATACCCTAGCGTAACGGCCCGAACCGCCACCGGCGCTAGGATCCAGATCGGCCTAAGGCCGCCGGGACCCGTAGCAAGCCAAACATACCACCTATCACCTGGTCAAATCCCATACATGATCAAAACTTTAACATAAAAACTGAAACATAAGATGTAAATACCGAGCTTAACCTGTATGCAACATAACTGGAAACATAAAGAACCCCCTACTAGAGCCCTCATCAAAACTCTAGCTGGGTCAACATAACATACATCAAGCTGGAGTCACATCCAAAGAACTAGAACCTAACCTGTGCATGCATCAAACCACAAACATAAGACCTCTACGAGGGTCCTCATCAAACATTAGCGTGGTAAACAACACATGCCACCAGTTTAGTTCAAACATAACTCAACATCTAGACATAACATACATCATGTATTAAACAGGGACTAACCAAGTCTTAGGGCCAAGCACAGTACTAATCCAATAAACATAACTTTACATTACAATCTCTTACAAAACATTATATCAATTTACAATACATGTCCACACTAAAAGTACTAATCTAATACTATTACATAAGTAAGACTTTTACCCTTGACGTTTTCCTGGACTACCTCTGACCTGCAAAACTGGGGTTAGGGGAGAGGGGTGAGCTAAAAAGCCCAGTGAGTAGAACATATAAAACATGTGATAAAACATGATCTCATGGAATGCATCACATCACAAGTAAATCACATCATCTCAGATGGACGGATCAAAACTCCCTCGAATCTGTGCCCGGCCCGCAAAGGAGCTCCTCAGGTCTTTACTGTACAATCAAATAGTACCGAAGTACTCTGTGCCCGGCCCCTCTCAGAGGCTCCTCAGGACTTTACTGTGCCCGGCCCTCGATGGGGCTCCTCAGGTCTTTACTGTGAGGGCTAATGTATCCAAAACTATGTCCGATCTGTCACATCATACAATGTACAAGGAGCAGTGCCAAGTACAAGGTTAAATGCAATGCCTCATATTCGTGTACACTAATGCAATCAGTCCTACTATTCATCATGATGCATGAAACATGCCAAAAGCATTTGATTTCATAAATTAAAAGATTAAGTTTAATTCTACTCACCTCTGGCAGACGCTGGACATGACTCTGCAACTGCTAACACTGATGGCCTCCTCGATCCCTCGGGTCCGATCCTACACAGGTGGACTCGAATGAGGTGCCAACACACTCTAAACAACTCATAAACAACTACTCAAAAACCCCTTAAAACATCACTTAAACATGCATAGAAAATAACCATGAAAAGGCTGGACAGGGCACTTTCGGCAGCACCTTCGGCGGCCGAACCCTCTCTCCAGAGACGAAACTCGGGCACTTTCGGCGGCACCTTCGGCGGCCGAAAGTCCCACTCCAGAGACGAAAGTCAAGCACTTTTGGCGGCCGAACCTTCCTTCGGCGGCCGAAAGTCTGCTTTCAAGCCAAAACTCAACTTTCGGGGGCAAGGTTAGGCGGCCAAACCATGCATCCACAGGCAGGTTCGGCGGCCGAAGCTACTTTCGGCGGCCGAACCTGAGTTCTTCCCAGAAGGGCAGAACTCAGCTTCTCATGCATACAAGCCTCCCAAATCTTCCAAACACCCCAAAACAAGCATCCAACCTCCTAAAACATGCATTAACTATTCTACAACATGCAACCAAGCACATAGGGGTCTCAAACTATCCTAAACCCCAACAACATTACATTTATCCTACAAAAACACACATTTACATAAAGGGTAACATAAACCGATAACAACCAAAATCCTCACATACTCTCTCCCCATCATGCATACTCACTCCCACATGCATAGAGGAGCATAAACTTCCAACATATCAACACATAACATACAATGGGCATCAAATCCACATAGACCCTAATATGCATATCTACCCATACTCAACCATCAAAATCTCTTAAAACTCACTTAAAACTTCATGAAACGTAAAGGAAAGAATAGATCCACACTTACCTCTTGAAGATCGAGGGTTTGTGCGAGCTCTAACTTGGAGATGGGAGAAACCAACTCCTTGGGTCTCCAAGTTCCCAAAACTTGATCTAAGCTTGAAAACTCTTCAAAACAACCATGGAACTCATAAAAACATGAAGGAGATGAAGAAAAATATGAAAATGACCAAAGGATGACATGAACTCACCTGAGCTTGAGAATGGGGAGAAAACTCGCCCATTTCCGATCTGAGGGCTCTTTATAGGTGGCCTGGTCGAAGACCTTCGGCAGCCTAACGTGCCCCCTAAACTCATGCATGTTCGGCGGCCGAACTTGAGGTTCGGCGACCGAACCTTGGCTCGTTCAAACAAAGCTTTCGGAGGCCAAAAGCGCTCCTGAAGCCTTCCCATGTTCTGCGGCCGAACTTCACTTTCGGCGACCGAACCTGGCAAATGCCTCCTTGGTCTTTTCTTTTCAAAACTCAATTCTTTTTCATTTAAAACCATGAAATCAGTAAAAACCTTTTAGAAAACACATTTTACCCCTCTAGAAGCCTCTGGCATCTTCAGAATTCCAGATTCCAACGGAGATTCCACCGGAAGGTAGGGATTCCGATGTCGGAATCTAGCCGGGTATTACAATGCTTGTGGAAGCAGCCTTCGACTGCCGAAGCTTGCCCCCGAAAGGAGACTTTCATCTCTGTCTGGGAGTTTCGGCCGCCGAAAGTGCCGCCGAACATGCATGAGTTTCGCCTCTGTCTGGGAGTTTCGGCCGCCGAAGGTGCCGCCGAACCTGCCTGACTTTCGGCTCTTGAGGTACTTTTGGCCGTCGAACCTGCCGCCGAAAGTGCCCTGTCCAGCCTTCCTTTGCATGTTTTTGCATGGATGTTCTGAGGTGTTTTAGAGGGTTTTTGGGGGATGTTTTCAGAGTCATGTTATAATATGTTGGTCCCTCATTTGAGTCCACCTGTGTAGGTTCGGACCCGAGGAACCGAGGACCTCAGCAGTGAGTCAGCTGCTTCAGTCAGTGTCAGAGCTAGCCAGAGGTGAGTAGAATAAACTCTTATGTTTTAAATAAATGAAAGTTTTAGCATGAATCATCCATCATAAATGCCATATGATATTTTAGGGTGTTTGCATTAGAATTCACGAATATGTTGCATTGCATATCTTGATGTTGTTGTGGATGGATGTTGGATGACCCATTGGTCCTCAGTATGATGAGATGTGATACGATATGTAAGACCAGGTGTGGCCTGCACTACGCCCCTGGCACTATGTAAGGGAAAGACCGGGTGTGGCCTGCACTACGCCCCTAGCACAGTTGGACATGTATGTTATGTTTTATGTAAGAGAAAGACCAGGTGTGGCCTGCACTATGCCCCTGGCACAGTTGGACTATGTAGAGGACCCTTGGTGACAAGTCCATCCTTGATGTGATATGGTTGTGATGTGATGCATTACATGATAGCATGTGTTTTAAATTGTTATTATATTTCTGCTCACTGGGCTCTAGTAGCTCACCCCTTTCCCAAATTCTCCAAGTTTGCAGGTACAGGGTAGACCAGGAGGTCAGCAAGAGTATTGAAGTCATTTGTATGTAATAGATAGAATGTGGACATAAAAAAATGTAAAGTTATGAATAGTTATGTAATGTAATGATATTGAGGATTAGAGGTTGTGCTTGACCTATGTATATAGTATCCCTTTTAATGCATGATCCTAGATCTTTATGATGTTTATGTAAACCAACTCAACATATGTTGAAATTGCCCGTTGGGGCATTGATGAGATCCCACAGAGGGATCATGGTTATGATTATGTTTAGTGCATGCACAGGTTGAATTTGGTGTATGATGTAAGGAAAAGTTTTAAATTTTTATGTATGTTGTTGATCATGTATGAGATTAAACAGGTTTACAGGTTGCATGTCAGGCTTGCTACGGGTCCCGGCGGCCTTAAGCCGACCTGGATCCTAGCGCCGGTAGCGGTCCGATTTTCGGGTCGTTACAAACAAGCTTGTTGAAAATAGAATTAGAACTTGATGCCTCCACAGATATAATTTCTTAAAAATTGTTAGAACAAATAACAAAAATAATAGAAATAATGCATTGTACGTGAGATCATTATCTTTAAGGAATTATGCCTCCACTATATTGTTATTTGGAAATATGATAGGTTCCTTTTAAGATTAGTACAAAACCAATGGAGTTCCATACAATAACTATAGAAATTTCCTTAACAAAATAAAAAATATTTTGAGTGTCTACGAAAGATAAGTAGTAAATGAGAGATGAATTCGATAAAGATGGATTATATATAATGATCTAGTCAATACATGTATTTATAGCTTTAATTTGAACACAACTATTCATAATAGTTATCAAGCCAACAGATATGTCTTTTGGGACATAACTAGCCAACAGACATATATTTTAGAACATAACTATTCATAATAGTTATTAAGACAATAGATGTACCTTTTGGGAGATAAACAGATATGTCTTTTGAGATTTTTAAATAAACGGTAGGTGTGAAATTGAGATATGATTATTTAGTTTTACTAACTATATCCAACATAAAGTAGTATTGTATCTTGTCTATTCAAAGTGTTGTGTCTTGTCTATTCAAAGAATTTACCAGTGATTAAAGATTTTAAATTTTAATGAATAATGAATTATTGATAGAGTGTGATAATACGGCTTGTTCCTCTAATTACATTTAGTGATATAAACTCTTTTATTATTTATAGAGATAACAAGTTCTTGAAAAAAACAATATTATAAAATGTTGTTTTTGTCATTCACAATGAAATGGATCGATTATTATTTGAAAAATCATTTTTTTTTGCTCAAATCAATTTGAAGAACAAAAATTTCTATTTCTTATTTTTATAGTTAAAAAAGAAAAAAAAATTATATCATGTCAATTGTATCAAAATATTCTCATTATAATTTTCTATATATCCATTTTGTTACGAGTTAAAATATCGATTATATAAATTCATATTTTAATTGTATTTCAAAAAAAAAAATAAATTCATATTTTAATTAAAAATTACATAAACATCTAATTGAAATACATGATATTATTTAAATTCGTGTCATGTTAAATTCTCAATCACGGATCTCTAAATTCACTTGTATTTAAAATAGTAAGAAATTCAAGTAAAAATCTACTATAGTGAAATTATATTAGTCATTAATTTCATAATTTAAATTTGAATCTCTATACTCTCCAATTTCTTATTAAAAAAAATAATGTTTATATACATAGAATTAAACAACTTATATTACTTCTTTGTCAAATATAATTTTTTTTTATGAAAATGTTAAAATTTTGAATTTTGAATAATTAATCCTAGTAATTTTTATTAATATTCATGTTTAAAATGGAAATTTTTAATTTTATTAATTTTAAAAAATTACATTTAAAAAGACTCATACATAATTATATAAGTAGGAAAAATAATTGAAGAACGAAATCCTTTCTTTTTCGGAAACTTGGAGAATTGAAACTTGAAAAATCATAATAAAAATTTTCATAACTCGGACAACTTGCGCAGAAGCTAAAACTTTATAAGAAAAAAAAATTTTAAATACATGATCGTGTGATCGAATTAAATAATTTTTTTTACAAATGATTTTTTTAAAACAAATACCATAAGGATTCATTAGCATTAAATCATATAAAAAAATTTCAATTTTCATAAAATTACACTAATATTTATATGATTTTTATTTCTTTTTTTCTCTTCAAAATGAGTTCTTTGTAAGTGAAAATAATTAAATTCTTTTACTTAATTGTTACATTTTCAAATATGATAATTACTGAAAAAAACATTAGTTAGTAGTGAAATATTAACCATGAATATGCTAATAAACAAAAATCAAAAGTTAATAGAAAAAAAACATATACGATTTGAGTCTGTAATTTTATGTTTAATTTGTTAAATATCAAATATACAATTTGAGTCTTAAACTTTACATTAAAAATCCATCGATACTTTCACTTTATTTATTATTATACCTTTTAGCTCATTATTTTTATAAAAATATAATTATTTAATTTTAAAATATTATAAAATATAAATATTTAACTAATAAAAAATTTAGAACGCATGTAATTCATATTTATATATTTTTTGAAGTAGTTATATTTTTATAAATATCACGTGTTAAAAGTTAATAGAAAAAAAAAAAGTTAAACTGTTAATTATCAAGAACCAAATTATTCATTCCGTTTTAGAAGTTTTTGAAATTTTGTCTTTTTTTTTTTTCACATAAAATATAACAGAACAACTTAAAAGTGTCAAATAAATTGAGTTAATAATAATAAAAAAAAATCTCTATTTTTAATTTTATTGTAATTATATCTTATATTTTTTTATCAATAAAAATATAACCTTTTAAAGTAGTTTAAATTATATCTATCGTTATTTGTACTGTTAAAAATTAATTAAATTATCACGTTACTTGTTACGTTCATGTGATATTAATATACCATATCAATAAATTTCAGAGTAAAATTGATAATAATTTAAAAATTTAGGATAGAATTACAGTAAAACTAAAAGTTATAGGTTTTTTTTATAATTATTTATTTTATTAATAATTTTTTATTAGGAGATGAAAGAATAAAACTAAATTTATAATTTCAAATAAATTATATTTTTTTAACTACTTAATCCGGTTAAATTAGGTAATTAAATATTTAATCCATATATTATTAATTTTTTTGAAATTTACTCTAAATATTAGTATAATTTATTTAAAAAAAATAGTGAATTAGTATTATATTAAGAGTTAAAAAGAATAATTTAAAAAATGCATTCTAAAAAACTATTTTATTATTTTTAATATTTTTAAACTCATTAAATATTATTTTAAATTATTTTTTAATACTTCATAATTAATTTATTTAATAAGATTATTTTTTAACGATAATTTTAAAAGTAATGCTAAATAGTAAATATATTAAACAGATTAAGAAAAAAATCAGTTCATAATTATTTTAATCAAAATAAGATCATGATAATTTATTATTATAAAATTATTAATAAAAATTTAAAATAAAATGAATAATAATATAATTAGTAATTTTTAAATATATTTAATAGTTAAAAAAGAGTAATTTGATAATTTTATAAGTATCCAATTTATATAAGTAATGCTAAAATATATTTGATCAGATATTAATTGATAAAAAATATAAGTATAGAGTAAAATTGTAATAAAAGTAAAGTAGATTATTTTTTTAACAATTAATTTTAAATTTTGATGATGTGGTATGGTGACATATCATGTGATGTGTTAGTTTTATTAATTTTTTAACAGAATAAATAATGATAGGATTTAATTGAAGCAATTTTAATTGATAAAAAATATATAAAATATAATTATATATTTTTTGTTATTAATTCAAATAAATTTTAGTTTGATTTTCATGGTTTGAGTTGATTTGAAATGGGCTAGGCTTAAAATTTATGGCCTTTTGTAATAGATTTTCTTATGTATTTTTTGCTCGTGGTCATGTGAATGTAATGTCTAGTTGCTTGTTAAAAAAAATAATAGTAATAAAAGAAAATTTTAAGTAAAAAAATTATTTATTGTTTTTAAAATATGTAATTATTATATTGGTAAGATTTTTTTTTTTATCATGTTATTTTAGTATTTAAAGTTCCATGAAAAAATAGACTACATAAAGGAAAAGGAAATCGATTCAGGATGGAGAGAAGCGCCTTGGCCAATAAAACTACTGCAGGCTAGGCTAGGCTATTGATAAGATGGTAGGGTAAAGATAAGAAAAATTCTCCAATCAAAACAATATGATTGAAAGAAATTGAGATTTGGAGGATTTAAAGACACTTTTAGGGTAAAAAGGTATGACTTGAAAAAGGGCATGTTCATGATTAGAGAAAGGTGGGGCCCTTAATATCTATGGGCTTCAAAAAATCAAATTTCCCATCCAAACTTTGACTAAACCAAGTTACAACAACAACTACCATTGCCACTTGTCACCATGCTATAGGCTCTTTGTAGTTTCATTACAATTAATTTATAAAAACTTATGTTAATTTAAGTTTATAAACATTTAAAATTTTACTAACCATAGTTAATCTTTGTGACAAATTTGTATGCAATTTGGGTTTGGTTGTTGCTGTTGCTGGTGTCTTATCAAAACCCTATCTCCATCCTTTGATTGGGTAAAAACCCTTCTTTTTATCTCTCCAACAAAGTTTTATCTTCACCTTATTCAATTTCTTAAATTTCCATCGCAACTTGATGCTTTTCCTTTTTAACTTCAAATCAATCAATGGGATATATATATATTTTTTAATTTTAAGTAAATTTTTTTTTTCAATTTCATACTTAGTGTTTAAAGTTCTTGGAAATTATCAAAAAATTATATTTTTTTTTATTTCCATTTGTTTCATAGAAATTTTTTTTTATAAATATATTTTTATATTTTCAAATGCTTGAAACACTTAAAAAAATTTTTTCTTTTACAAAAAGAAATTTTTTTTTTTGCTATAAAAATTTTATTAATATTTCTATATATAAATACATTAATATATTTTTTTTAAATTAAAGTTAAATTAACAGTAAAAATAAGTTATTTTATTGAGAAATATTCTTTATTGTAAAATTTTTTTTAGATATAAATTATTTTTTTATAAATAAATGAAGTCTTAATTTATGAATAATTTTTTATATATGTTTAAGCAATTTTGAGGCAAAGTGGTTTAATTAACAAAATGAAGATGGTATCAAATTTTAATTTAATTATAGCCAATTGCAATTGTATAAAAAATATATTATATATAATATAATTAAAAAATATATAAGATATGTCCATTTTAAAAATAAAAAAAAAATAAAGAAAAAATATATGAAGCACTCTATACCTATTTTGATAACGTGTGTGTAAAATATTATTGATGCCATAGGCGGATCCATGTAGAGATTAAGGTGTATTATCCTCCTGAAATTTTTTAAAATACAAAGAATATATATTTCTGAAATTTTTTTAAAAGATATGCGTATATATTTAATTATTTAAAATCCTAAAATAGCTTGCCAATTGAGAGAAAAATCTCATTAGTCTGAAACTAATAATTTGGCAAAGACTCAATCCTCGCATGTTAATTAGGTCAGTGAGCATCCTTATCAGGATCCCAAGTACGAGAAAAAGACTCTCAGATGGAATTGACAAAGGCTCATTTCTTAGCCATTGTTAAAAGACTAATGGTCAATATAAAATCTCTACAATTGTGAGATTCACAACCAAATAGCTTTGGATTCTATGAGCAGTGGATAACTAAATTTACTTTTTTATATTATAAAAGTAATCAACTCAGTAAATATTATCTATTCTCTAAAAACTTTTCTATTATTATTAATCGTCAGAATAATTATCACAACCCACCAACCATCTCATTCAACCAATCATCTCATTCAATTTGTTTTACATATGATGTTCTGAAATTTAGAGAATAGAGTGTTCCTCCCCTTTTCCTTTTGTCTGTTAGTGACATCTAATGGCTTCTCTGCTATAGTGTTGCATGTCTCTGTCACGTAGTTCTATAAATACAGACGTATCAGATTTCTCTTCATGCCAAACGGTCATTTAATTCTCTCCGACACGCATATAGATACAGCTGCGAAGTGACTAAACCAGCTGCTCTCTTTCACATCACATCACCGAACTGGGTCATTTTTCACTGGTTTTTGGCTTGCGACCGACCCGATCTGCTCGGCGTATCTGGGCAGAGACTTAAGACGTTGGACCAGTCAACTGAAGGAAGGTTTCATGGGTTTTGGACCAGTATTATTCTCTTGAGCCAGCCTCGTCCAGAGTAGATGAGTCCCAACAGTCATCAGAATATAACATTTTAATTAAATTTTCAAAAAATTTAACTCTATTAAAAAGTCTACTCCCGTTCTTTCCAATATAGTCAGAATCTTTTATTTCAAATTTTGTCTTTCTTTGAACATATACATAGATAAGTCTTTTATATACCATTCTTTATTATTTAAGAGTATTGAATTTCTTTTTTTTTAAGTCTCATTTTCCTCCAAAACTATTTAAGAGAATTAATTGAAAATATATATCACGAAAATTTGACGGGTGATATTTAGTGGAACCGTCTCAAAATAATAAGTGATAAGAAAACTAAATATTAAAATATGTATAAATATAATTATCATTTAGACTATCCATTGCAAGAATGATCGAAAAAATTAAAATGAATAAAATAATAAAATTAAATAATTAAATAAGACATAATTCAAAAAACAACTAATATTAAGAATTAGGCTACCCTCCGTTTACTTAGAACTCCAATTAAACTTTAATTATTAAAACGTGAGTAAATAATTTTAAGATAATTGACGTAAAATTAAATTAATTAACTATATATTATCACTTATCTTCTAATAATATATAATACTTTTAGTAATTTCTCAATAACTATAATTATTTATCTAAAATTCCACAGGTCAAATATTTATTTTTAATCTAATTAATATATTTATAATATTCAATTTCATATTTGATCTTAAATTTTTTTTTTTACTTATTAATCTCAAGATAAAATCATTCAACCATATCTCAATAATTGAATAAGAGTTTAGTAAAAAAAAATCATAAAAGTTTAGTAAAGAAAATTAACTCACATAAATTAAAAATAAGTCTCTTAATTTAGAAATTTAATTGCTTATTATTCTCAGGGCTGGAATTGATACCGATGTCCTGGGAGGTAATGGTTCTGACATTAGAGAGACTTCTGGCATTGATCTTTTGTCAGAAACACTTCTGCTTCGGCTAAAGGTAATAGCAACTGTTCCTTCATTTGACTGCATAATGGATTGAATAGCAGTTGATTCCTCTTTTCTTGGAGGTACTGCTTCTTCTAAAATCCAGTTGTCAGGCAAATTAACCTGATCCCATTGAATTGGTTTTGGAACTATTAAATTCCCTTTTGACATATTAGTCAAAAATAAGGTAGTCGTTCCTTTTGGAGAGACTATTTTTGTAGCGCTGTCCCTTAAATTAGGGACCACTGTATTCATTGCCTTATAATGAATTCGGTAGATCAGAATCAAATTTTCTGATCCTGGGGCCATATCATATCCCATTGTCTTTATGTCCAAGATGAGAGTTCTCATTATATGTGGATCGGACAAAGACAAAGTAAGATTTGGAAAACTGATCAAGCATAATTTAGCCACATTTTTATTATCTTCTGTATTGCTTATTTACACATTTTTCAGTTTAATTTATGGTTTTTATCTTGTTTTTACAGAAAAGGAAGAATTTGGAAAATGGAAGAAAAAGTGCAGAAAATTTACAAAAGGATGGTTTGCCCAGTGATTTGCCCAAAAATCTGCTCCAATCACTGCCCAGATCAAGCTAAAGCAAATACCCAGAAGCAACAGACAGCAGTGATATGAGCAGGTGATTTGACCAAAACAATCGAAGATCACTGGCCAAAGCACTCGCAAAGGCATAGAGGACTGACTCACAGAGAAGCGATTTGCCCAGTGATTTGCCCAATCACTTGAAGAAACTGGTCAAATCGCCGGGCAAATCACTTTGACAGCAGAAAATTACAGCAGAGCGGGAAAATGGACAGCAAACAGAAATCCGAATTTTTAGAAGTCCAAATCCAATCCAATCACTTCCAACACTAATCCAAGAGCCACGAAAGAACTTCTCATCCAAGGAAATCCAATTGCAATCAAATTCAACATCAAAAGAGGAGTCCAACATCAAATCAAAAAGGGATTTCAAAACCCTAGACAATTCTTCAGCTATAAAAGGGGAGTCTCAAAACCAGCAAGAAACTATCTTCTGGTCAGGAACTCAGCACCTTCTCCCTCGCCAGAAACTCTTCAGCTGTTCTTTCTTTTCTTTTTCTTTTCATCTTTTTGTGTATTTAGTCCACTATGAGTGGCTAAACTCCTTATTTTCTAGTTGAAGTTGAGAATATTCAGATTTGTTATGAATTGGGAGGTTTAATACTCCATTGTTGAACTCTTATTTGTTTCAATATTTATGCAATCTGATCTTTTCTACAAGTATTACTTTGCTTTTAGAATCAATAAGGGCCCATTGCTTTTAAATTGCTTGAGTAATATTGTTTGAATGGTTTAGGTCCGTAATTGCTTGGATTGTTCAAATACACATTCAATCAGGTTGCATAATCTAAACTTGACCACGCGGTTGGCAAGGATATAATTGGGTTTCTCTAAGTCTTAATGCAATCAACAGTTGTTCGATGCTACAATGCCCCAAGGACGTTCCTTGGCAACTTGTTGATTAGCGAACGTTTCCTAATCAAACTAGAACTAAGGAGGAATTTGGATTGTGAGAAGCGTCTTCCACAACCAAAACTAATTTATTGAAATCAAAAAGGAGTCTTCAAATAATCAATGATCAATTCTGAACAAACTGAATTAGACTCATACTTCAACTAGAAGCCTTTCTCTTATTGATTTATTCATCTTTAAATTACTGCTTTCTTTTACTATTTAGTGTTAATCCATCAACTCAAAAACCCCCCTCTTTTATTTACTTGTTATTTACTTTACCTTGGTCATTATTAGGAAGGTCTTTAGTGTCAATTTCCTGTGGTTCGACCCTATTGCCACTATCTGCAAATTTATTTGTTGATCGTTTAATAGGTTTATTTTTGACGGCTTCGACAACCGCTTATCAAAAATTGGCGCCGTTGCCGGGGAGTTGATTTAAACTAACGTATTTTCTCTTTATGACCAGGTCTGGCCGTAAAGACACTCTTCTTTACGACCCGGAGATTGAAAAGACTGCCAAGAGCTTAAGGAAGCAAGCAAATTTAAGGAACCAAGCCTCAAAACCATCTTCATCAACAACTCCACCTCACAGACCACCTACTGCCCCTGCTGAAGAAATTTCTGCACCAGCAGAAACTTCCACCACCGCACCTGCTACAGCAGAATTTTTACCAGAAACTGAATTTCTGGTCATGGCAGAAAATCCAGCAATGGCAGCACCACCTGCTGCACATGTAGAAGCTGAAATTCAAGCTGGAAACGTGCCCATTCAAGCACCTCAGCCACGGGAAAGAACTCTCGGAGAGTTGGCTGAACCAGCAGGAGATCAAGCACCCTTATGCATTGAATATCCCCTATTGACAGCACCATTCGAGCTAAGGACAGGTCTGATTCATCTCCTTCCTAAATTCAGAGGCCTAGAAAATGAAGATCCTCACAAGCATTTGAAGGCATTCCACGTTGTGTGCTCAACCATGAGACCTCAAGGCATTCCAGAAGATGATATCAAGCTTAGAGCCTTCCCTTTTTCCCTTGAAGACTATGCCAAAGAATGGTTATTCTACTTGGCACCGGGATCCATCACATCATGGGCTGATATGGTAAGAGCATTCTTGAGAAAATTCTTTCCAACCTCAAAAGCCATAGGCATCCGTCGAGAAATAAGTGGCATAAAGCAAAAGCACTCTGAAGGCTTGTATGAGTATTGGGAGAGGTTCAAAAAGTTGTGCACAAGCTGCCCTCGGCATGATATTTCTGACCAATCTCTCATTGAGTACTTCTATGGAGGTTTGCTACCCTCGGAGAGAAAATTTATTGACGCAGCCTGTGGAGGAACAATTGAAAAAAAATCACCTCGAGAGATGAGGGACTTGATTTCCTCCATGGCTGCAGCTTCTCAACAATTTGGAGACCAAGAGCTGCCAACAAGGAATGTGAATGAGGTGAGTAATTCCATTTTATCATCCCAACTTTCTGAACTCACCAATGCTGTCCGTAGCCTTGTTGTGAGTCAAACCCAACAAGTCCAGCAGATTCAGCAGCCCAAGACATGTGGAATATGTGCCAACAACCACCCAACTGATCTATGTCCTTCCCTTCAAGAGGAGGACCAGCAAGTCAATGCGGTTGGAGGCTTTAATGGGCAAAGAAGGTATGATCCCTATGCAAATACTTATAATCCAGGTTGGAGGGACCATCCAAATTTCAGTTATGCAAGGGGACAACAATATCCAAGCTACCAGCAAAGGAACCAAGCTCAAGCTGCACCTCAAAATTCTAATGCATCCTTTGAAGAGATTGTGAAGAATTTGGCAAATACTGTGCAGAATCTTGAGAAACAAATGGGGCAAATGGCTTCATCCTTAAACAAAATTGAATCACAAGGAAAGCTACCTTCCCAAACTGAGATAAATCCAAGGCAAAATGCTAGTGCCATCACATTGAGGAGTGGAAAGGAGTTGCAAGACAATAGGGCTGAAAAAGTGCAAAAACAGGGCATGGAAGAAATTCTGCCAGAAAGTGATCAGGGCAGTGATTTGCCCAGTTTGCTTGTAGAAACTGACCCGATCGCTGGGCAAACTAAGCTGTCCAGCAGTGATTTGCCCAATTCTCCAGAGAAGGCAGAAAGTGATTTGCCCAAATTAACAGACCAGGCAGGATCCAGCCAAAGGCAGAAACAGCAACCTATGGAGAAATTCAAGGTACCTCCTCCCTTCCCAAAGAGATTTGCAAGGTCCCAAAAGGAGAAAGAGGAAAAAGAGATATTTGAGACACTCCGCAAAGTGGAAATCAACATTCCCCTACTTGATGCTGTAAAACAAATTCCAAGGTATGCCAAGTTTCTCAAAGAGCTATGCACCAACCGAAGGAAACTTGCTGAACGTGAAAAGGTAAGTGTGGGGGAGTGTGTTTCAGCTGTCATCCAAAGGAAACTACCAGTCAAATGCAAGGATAGAGGAATGTTTGCGGTTTCATGCAAAATAGGCAATGTGGGAATAAAGAAGGCCATGTGTGACCTTGGAGCTTCAATAAATGTCATGCCTCTGTCTATTTTTAACTTGTTAAATGCAGGTACACTCAAAGGCACCAGCATTGTGATCCAATTGGCTGACCGATCCATTGTCTACCCTAAAGGAGTGCTTGAAGATGTGTTGGTGCAAGTGGACCAATTAGTCTTTCCAGCAGATTTTTATGTTATTGACATGGAGGAAGACAAGAGCAACACCACCTCTGATATCCTACTTGGGAGACCATTCTTGAGCACAGCAAGAACAAAAATTGATGTGCATGATGGCACATTGACTATGGAGTTTGAAGGGGAAGTTATCAAATTTAATGTTTATGATGCCATGAAATTCCCCAATGATGTTTCTCATGTTTATGGCCTTGATGTTATTGATGATTTAAGTCAAGAAATTTTTGATTTTGATCAGGAAAACTTACTTTATGAAGGTCTTTGCAGGAAAGGAAAAGTGGACAGCAACATCTCTGAAGAAGACAAAACAACAGACTGTTGTAACTTGCTGGATGTGGGTGATTTGCCCAGTGATTTGCCCAGAACACCAGAAAATCTGCTCAAATCACAGCTCAAATCAGACAGCAGGCAGACAGAGAACCAGCAGACAGAAAATGCACCAGATCTGAAACCCTTGCCCAATCACCTCAAATATGCCTACTTGGGAGCTGGAAATACACTTCCAGTAATCATATCCAACCAGCTCAGCCAATAAGAAGAGGAAAAGCTCCTGGATGTGTTGAGGAAACACAAGAAGGCAATTGGGTGGACATTGGAGGACATAAAGGGTATCTCACCATCAACATGCATGCATAGGATTCTCATGGAGGATGAATGCAAACCTGTTCGTGAGGCACAAAGAAGGCTGAATCCACCTATGATGGAGGTTGTAAAGAAGGAGATTGTGAAGCTCCTAGACATTGGGGTAATCTACCCCATTTCTGACAGTAAATGGGTGAGTCCCATCCATGTGGTACCAAAGAAGACCGGGATTACCATTGTCCCTAATTCTGAAGGAGAGCTAGTACCCACTCGTGTGCAAAATGGGTGGAGAGTTTGCATGGACTACAGGAAACTCAACACAGCCACAAGGAAGGATCACTTTCCCTTGCCCTTCATGGACCAAATGCTTGAGAGACTTGCTGGAAAAAGCCATTACTGCCTCCTTGATGGATATTCTGGATTTTATCAAATCCCCGTTGCACCAGAAGATCAAGAGAAGACCACTTTCACATGCCCATTTGGCACATTCGCATTTAGGAGGATGCCCTTCGGTCTTTGCAATGCACCAGCCACTTTCCAAAGGTGCATGATGAGCATTTTTTCTGACTATGTGGAGAGGATCATTGAAGTCTTCATGGATGACTTTACGGTGTATGGCAACTCATTCCATGAATGCCTAGCCAACTTAGAGAAGATACTTCAAAGGTATTTGGAGACAAACTTGGTTCTCAACTATGAGAAGTGCCACTTCATGGTCAGCCATGGCTTAATTTTAGGCCATATTGTTTCAGCAAAAGGGATTGAGGTGGACAAAGCCAAAATCGACACCATCAAAAATCTGCCCTACCCAACCAGCATTAGGGAGATTCGATCATTCCTTGGACATGCTGGTTTTTACAGGAGGTTTATCAAGGATTTTTCTAAAATAACTCAGCCTCTTTGCAGATTGTTATAGCAGGATGTACCATTCAACTTTGATGACAGCTGCAAATCAGCCTTTGATTTGATCAAATCACTCCTAATTTCTGCCCCAGTCATCCAGCCACCTGATTGGACCCTTCCATTTGAGATCATGTGTGATGCCAGCAACTTTGCTATAGGTGCAGTATTGGGACAGCGCATAGGTAACTCTCCTCATGTCATTCATTATGCCTCACGCACCCTAGATGCTGCACAATGCAATTATTCCACCACGGAAAAAGAGTTGCTGGCTGTTGTGTTTGCATTGGAGAAGTTTAGACCCTACCTACTTGGTACAAAGGTGATTATATACTCAGATCATGCTGCACTAAGGTATTTAATCAAGAAAAAAGAGTCCAAACCTAGGCTGGTGAGATGGATATTGCTGTTACAAGAGTTTGACTTGGAGATCCGTGACAAGAAAGGCAAGGAGAACCTTGTGGCTGATCACCTTAGCAGAATTCTGACCGAGATGGAGACATGCCCCATCAATGAGACCTTCCCTGATGAGCACCTCTTTGCTGTCCAAGAAGAGGAACCATGGTATGCTGATATTGTTAACTTCCTTGCCATAGGTGATTTGCCCACTGATTTGTCCAAACACATAAGAGACAAGATCAAGAAAGAGGCAAGGTATTATGTGTGGGATGAGCCTTATCTATGGAAGCATTGTGCAGACCAAGTCATAAGGAGATGCATCCCAAACCATGAGATCACATATGTCCTAACTTTCTGCCACTCTTACAGCTGTGGAGGTTACTTTGGGCCACGCAAGACAGCCTTGAAAGTCCTTGAAAGTGGATTATTTTGGCCTAACATATTTAGAGATGCTTATTTATTTTGTAGGTCATGTGCAAGATGCCAACAAACGGGAAACCTTGGCAAAAGAAGTGAAATGCCACAAGCACCCATTATGGTGTGTGAAATCTTTGACATATGGGGCATTGACTTCATGGGACCATTCCCACCTTCCTTTGGCAACACCTACATACTACTTGCTGTGGATTATGTGTCTAAGTGGATTGAGGCCAAAGCAACAAGAGCTGATGATGCAAAAACAGTGGGTGATTTTGTAAAATCCCACATTTTCTCAAGATTTGGACTGCCCAAAGCCATGATCAGTGACCGAGGCACCCATTTTTGCAACAAGGTAGTAGAAACTCTCCTCAAGAAGCACCATGTCATCCATAGAACATCTACTGCCTATCATCCTCAAACCAATGGGCTGGCTGAAGTGTCAAATAGAGAGATCAAGTCCATCTTGGAGAAAACGGTCTGCCCAAATCGAAAGGACTGGAGTACACGCCTCAATGATGCCTTATGGGCATATAGAACAGCATACAAAACTCCAATTGGGATGTCTCCATATAGGCTGATTTATGGGAAAGCATGCCATCTACCTGTGGAACTTGAACATAAAGCCTATTGGGCTGTGAAGAGCTGTAATCTTGATGAAAAATAAGCTGGAGTTAACAGAAAATTACAGATTCAAGAGCTTGAGGAGATCCGGCGTGATGCCTATGAAGCTTCATGGGATTACAAAACAAAGACTAAAGCCTTCCATGATAAGAATATCTCCAGAAAACACTTCCAGGTTGGTGATAAAGTCTTGCTTTTTGATTCCAGATTCAAATTATTCCCTGGGAAGCTTCGGTCAAGGTGGATTGGACCATTCTTGGTTGAACATGTCTATCCACATGGAGCTGTTGACATAAGAAGTCCACAAACAAGCAAGGTTTTTAAAGTTAATGGGCATCGTTTGAAGAGGTTCTATGAAGGTTTTACTGTCCATGTTGTGGAGGAGGTTCCCTTGGATCCCCCTTCCCAAGACTGCTGAGCAAGACACTGAAGTCCAGCCCAAGACAGAAAACAGGGCGCTACTTGGAGGCAGCCCAGAGGCAGTGATTTGCCCAGTGATTTGCCCAATACTTGCCCAAATCGCCGGGCAAATCGACTGAATGTACCATAATCACAAGTGATCGGGGCAGGGATTTGCCCAATTGCCCAGATAATTTGACCAAGATCATCGGTCCAATCGCAAAATCAAGCACATCATCAGAAAAGGGCGTGAACAGTACCAGCCCAGCACCTGCAAAGGAGAAGCGGTCTGACCAAGTGATTTGCCCACTGCTTACCCAAATCACTGGGCAAATCACCCTGTCAAAAATCCAGAGGGCCAGCATTTAATGATCAGGGCAGATCACATTCCCTAATCACTTTAAGTAGTCTTTTCTTTTATTTTTAATTTTTACGCTAAACTACTGTTTTTTATCTCTTCCTCTTCTTCAAGCTTTCTTCTCTCCGACCACCATTCACCCACCGGCAAACTCAGGACCACCATGGTAAGAATCAAGATGAGGGCCACCGGCGGCCCATTCATGTGGAAGAAATTAGGGTTACCCAGACCACCCAGCCCCTCTGACAGTGACGATGAAGCGTGGGACACACCACCAACAACCACCACCAACACCGAGACACCACCGGCCACAAGTACAGAAACAGGACGCACCGACTCACCGGCCGTCCAGATATATCGCCGGCAAACGAAACGGCAAAGAACGCCGCCATCCACAATAGCCCCGACGGCAGACCCTGAGGGCAAAAAGTTACCCGAAGCCACCACTCCCACCGGCCACAGCCAGAAACGGCCAAGAACTCAGTCGCCACCGAGGTCAGAGCCAGAGTCGGAACCTACCATCGCCAAAGAAACTGATGCGCCCACGGATTTGCCATGTGATGTGCCCACCGATTCCACCACTGATGTGCCCATGGACACGACTACTGATGCGCCCAGCAATGTGCAAAGCACTATGACAAGCGCTATGCCAAGCGCTGATATGCCCACTGATATGACCAAGGATCTGCCAAGTGCTGCGCCCAGCAATGTGCCACACGCTGTGCCCAACGATGTGCCTACTGATTTCACCAGCGATGTGCCCAGTGACGCACTAAGCGATATGCCCAGCAATTTGCCCAGCGATTTGCCCAGGCCAGCATACCCAGATCACATCGTCAAAGCACTGACATTCAACAAAATTTCTGAGCGCACCAGGTTGCTTAAAATTTCATCTCTGCCATACCACCCAGGTAAGTATATCCACCATGCCACCCTTGGAGCACTGAGACTCCATTCCCAGGTACGTTCTCTGATCTCTGCTATTGGCTGGGACACTTTTTTCCTCCTGCGCATGCCTTCCTTCCTTGAACTCACACAGGAGTTCTTCACCACATTCTATTTTGATAAAAATGCCATGCATAACCTACACACACCTGGCACAATTGGATTTAGGTTATTAGGGAAGCGATTTCGCTTATCCCTGCAGGAATTCGGCATAGCCATGGGCTGTGAATGCCCTCAGTCCACCTGGGACTTCCCTGCTGAGTTTGATCCAAGCTCTGTGTACTTGGAATTAAGTGACAATCCACCAGACTCTTACTCTCCTACTAGGTCCAAGGACCTATACCTCAGTAACCCAAGTCTGAAATACCTTCACAGATTCCTGGCCTACACATTTTCTGGGAGGAAGGATGCTTCCAACATCCTGACCAGAACTGAATTGTATATCCTTTGGTGCATGCACAGGGGCAGAAAAATTCATCTTGGATATTGGGTTGCCACCCAACTATCCAGCATCATACAATATAATAGGCCCTTGATTTTTGGTCCTTTGATCACTGCCATTGCAGTGAATCTCAAACTATTGCACCCCGCACATACTGACCTCTCCCCCACCCCCAAAACAACCCCCTTGGACCTACGCACATTGGATGATATGGGGTTGCTTTGCAAGGTGGGGGATGTTTTTTCCATTGCACCTGCAGGTCCAGTAACGCCACGCCATGAGCGTGTTTTCAGAAGGAAGAAAGTCACCATAAGCACCAGCACACAGCAGCCAGCCTCCACAGCAGAACCAGTAAATGGGACAACCCAGGCAATAGGCCAGGGACCAGCAAATGAGCCACCACCAGCAGCCCCTCAGCAGGATGCTCCTCAGCCACACGAAGACGAAGCCCCCAACCAGACAGTAGAGGCTCGTCTCAGTAGGATTGAGGACCAAATGCAGAGGATGGAGCACTTGTTGAACCTGCTGGTGGACCACTTTCTGCCCCAGCATCGCCACAGATAGCGATTTGCCCAGTGATTTGCCCAGTGCCTGCCCAAGTCACTGGTCAAATCACCCCCAGGCCAGGAAATATCTTTCCTTTTCCCTCTTAATTCTTTCATATATATATGCTTACACATTGAGGACAATGTTTAGAATAGGTGTGGGGGTGTTTAGAGAATATTTTGCACAGATTTCACCATATTTAGTTTTCTTTTACATTCTTTTTGTTGTTTTTTGCATTATTTTTACCCCTTTTTGCACACACCATAATTTTTGTTTTCCTTTTCTCTTCACACTTTCTGCACACACACACAAAATTTTGTCTTAGCTTTTGCTCTACTCAAACATAGATAACGAAGTTAAAAGAGTTCCTTATTTCATGACCCCATTGATTGGCCACCCCTCTAAGCCTTAGTTGAATCACTCACAGTATGCTACCTTCACTTAGGAAGTTCTTTACTTGAATTGAACCCTTAAACTTGTTGTGGTCAAGGGAAATAAAAATAAAAATACATGCAAATAAAAAGCTAGTGTAACTCCCTATGAGCTGATTTGCCCAAACTATCATGACAAACCAGCACAAAGCACAAATCACAAACTTGTTCCAATGGTCTAAGACTATGAACTGAGCCTAATAGCCACTTGGAGAAGTAACTGACTGAGTAACCGGGGGTGTATCACCCATGTACACAATCGCGTAAAAAGGTCAGTAACTTTTTCAAGCAAATAAGTTTCGATGGTCTAGACTATGAACAGAGCTAGTAGCCACTTGAACAAGTGACTAACTGAGTAACCGGGGGTGTATCACCCATGTACACAATCGCGTAAAAAGGTTAGTGACTTTTTCAGGCAAGGATAAGAATAAGTACTGCTGAAAATAAAAATATAAATTAAATAAAAAGGAGAAAAAGAGAAGGTGGCAAGTCACTCCTAGGGGTTACATTAAACCTAACATAAAAGAAGAAGCATGATTGAGATAGAAACCTTTCTCTTGACCATAGGAGGTGAAAGGAAACAAGGAAAGGAGAGGATGACCTTGGTGAATGTACTCTATACTGTGATACTTCAGCTTAGGAGTCTAGAGGGGGCTGATTAAGTGGTACTTAGGCTCTAAGGAAAAATGGGGCTTGATTAGCTAAGTTATTTGTTGCTTGAGGACAAGCAAAAAGCTAGGTGTGGGGGTATTTGATCAAGCATAATTTAGCCACATTTTTATTATCTTCTGTATTGCTTATTTACACATTTTTCAGTTTAATTTATGGTTTTTATCTTGTTTTTACAGAAAAGGAAGAATTTGGAAAATGGAAGAAAAAGTGCAGAAAATTTACAAAAGGATGGTTTGCCCAGTGATTTGCCCAAAAATCTGCTCCAATCACTGCCCAGATCAAGCTAAAGCAAATACCCAGAAGCAACAGACAGCAGTGATATGGGCAGGTGATTTGACCAAAACAATCGAAGATCACTGGCCAAAGCACTCGCAAAGGCATAGAGGACTGACTCACAGAGAAGCGATTTGCCCAGTGATTTGCCCAATCACTTGAAGAAACTGGTCAAATCGCCGGGCAAATCACTTTGACAGCAGAAAATTACAGCAGAGCGGGAAAATGGACAGCAAACAGAAATCCGAATTTTCAGAAGTCCAAATCCAATCCAATCACTTCCAACACTAATCCAAGAGTCACGAAAGAACTTCTCATCCAAGGAAATCCAATTGCAATCAAATTCAACATCAAAAGAGGAGTCCAACATCAAATCAAAAAGGGATTTCAAAACCCTAGACAATTCTTCAGCTATAAAAAGGGAGTCTCAAAACCAGCAAGAAACTATCTTCTGGTCAGGAACTCAGCACCTTCTCCCTCGCCAGAAACTCTTCAGCTGTTCTTTCTTTTCTTTTTCTTTTCATCTTTTTGTGTATTTAGTCCACTATGAGTGGCTAAACTCCTTATTTTCTAGTTGAAGTTGAGAATATTCAGATTTGTTATGAATTGGGAGGTTTAATACTCCATTGTTGAACTCTTATTTGTTTCAATATTTATGCAATCTGATCTTTTCTACAAGTATTACTTTGCTTTTAGAATCAATAAGGGCCCATTGCTTTTAAATTGCTTGAGTAATATTGTTTGAATGGTTTAGGTCCGTAATTGCTTGGATTGTTCAAATACACATTCAATCAGGTTGCATAATCTAAACTTGACCACGCGGTTGGCAAGGATAGAATTGGGTTTCTCTAAGTCTTAATGCAATCAACAGTTGTTCGATGCTACAATGCCCCAAGGACGTTCCTTGGCAACTTGTTGATTAGTGTTTGATTAGCGAACGTTTCCTAATCAAACTAGAACTAAGGAGGAATTTGGATTGTGAGAAGCGTCTTCCACAACCAAAACTAATTTATTGAAATTAAAAAGGAGTCTTCAAATAATCAATGATCAATTCTGAACAAACTGAATTAGACTCATACTTCAACTAGAAGCCTTTCTCTTATTGATTTATTCATCTTTAAATTACTGCTTTCTTTTACTATTTAGTGTTAATCCATCAACTCAAAAACCCCCCTCTTTTATTTACTTGTTATTTACTTTACCTTGGTCATTATTAGGAAGGTCTTTAGTGTCAATTCCCTGTGGTTCGACCCTATTGCCACTATCTGCAAATTTATTTGTTGATCGTTTAATAGGTTTATTTTTTACGGCTTCGACAACCGCTTATCAAAAACATTGAAAGAATATTGGTCCTTCGCATAAAGAGGATTCCACTACTCCTAATAAGGAGTCACTGAATTTATTGTGTCTTTTATCTCTGACACAAAGCATAGCGGCTGTATTAAGCCCTAGCCTTGTTGCTGGTTTTACCGCAACCTGTATCATTCCTATATGTAGGAATAAATACTTTTCTTGATGCCTTCGAATGAGTTCTTCAGACAATAAACTCATCGATTGTAGTTCTCCATGGACTGGAGTGGCCTGTTCTACTGTCTTAACTAGATAGTCAGATCGAAGTCTAAAGGGATTCTTATATATAAGATCAGAGGAAACAGGAGGTAATTTCCAGTTCTGTAAACTCGTATCTACATCAGATGCTAACAATATTTCTTTATTTTTGTTTTTGTTTCTTGAGATAATAGAGCTAGATGAGCTAGATCTCCTAGAATTACCAGAGATTGAGTTAAATAACCTTTCCATTTTCTTCTTAGATCACAGTCAACGATTTACTCCACCACGCCTAACAACTATGGTTTTCTGGCTACAGGATACGCGACTTAGGTTTCACTAAGAGGTAAACTGGATTGGGTTCAACTTGGCTCTGATACCAATAGGGGAAGCAAGCGCAATGCCCATTTCTACCATATGCACCTAGCATTGAAGTCCACAAAACAATATCCCTATTGACCTTTCCACCCAACTTATATCCCTCCAAGTTGAAGACCTGCAAAGCCTTCTCTACAAAACCACACTTGCCATACATTTCAATCAATGAACTCTGCAAGAAAACATCATTTCCCAAATCATTAATTTTACGTGTTAAATAGGCGTGCACTTGTCTGCCTAGTTCAATAGCAGAAAGCCCCGCGCATGTCCGTAGCATTGCCGCTAATGTGAAATGGTCATAATCCAAACTCAAACAGGGCATATTCCTTAGCAATTTAATTCCCTGATCCCACAGTTTACCCTCAACATAACCTGATAAAAGAGCATTTGCACAAACTGTGTTCTTCACTGGAATTTCATCAAACACCATTGCCGCATGACCAACAAACGACGACTTTGCATATAGATCGATCAAAGCACTACCCACAAACACACTGGATAACCAACCTGATTTCGTCACATGGGCATGTATCTGTTTACCAAAGTTCACATCTTCCATAGAAGAGGAAGCTTTTAAGGAACTACACAAAGCATAAGTATCTAAAGAAACACTGGTTATATGCATGAGAGAGCAGGTTTTTAGTGCTAATAAAGGGAACCCATTTCGACAGAAATTAGATAATAGTAGATTGAAGGGTAATGGGTTTATAGGGTTTAGGAATTTGCAGCAATTGGTTAAGGTTTGGAGGTTGTTTTTGTTGATGCATGTGGTGCAGGCGAAAATGAGCCTACAGTGGATGTTAAGTGAGAAAAAGAGTAAGCCTGTCCTCAGCAGACGAGCATGGAGCTTCTTAATGGCTATGACATTCTTAGTTTGATATGAATGATCTAAGAATTGAGCAACAGAATCAAAGGTTTGGCTGACATGGGAACTGAAAATATTGGACATAAAAAAGACAACTTTTGAGCTTCAAGTGTTTGATGAAGCAGCTGTAAAATTCTTCAGCTGTAATAGGATAGGCCTCTAAACATGTCGCTGAGACGATGCTGCTTAGCTGAAACTATCTATTGTTTTTTTTGAGCTGCAGCTGAAACTATAATAGTTTGCGGTGGGGACGAGAATTACATTATGGCTTGAAAATTATTATTTTTATAAGTAATTATTAATTGAGATTTAGTTGATTTTTGCATTTTTGTATTTCGAGTCAATTATATAAAAGAAATATTTCTTTATAATTGCAATAAAAAAAAAATAACTCCATTAATTTTTTTTCTCATATGGGACATCCTTTTAATTCTTCCCATAAAGCTTTTCAGCTCAAAAAGGAAGAGAAGAAAGTATTTACATTGAGTTGAAATTTCTCAAACAAAATTTTGCACTCTTCAGTGAATGGCCTTAAGTGGCTAATCTCATGATCTATTCAAGCTTGAGGTGACGAGTCTAAAAGTTTCTTCTCGGCATGGAATTGTCAAACCACCCATCGGATGATGAAACCCAAACTCCTCTTCAGCTTTACTTAGCAAATCCTGAAATGAAGGCTCATTCAAGTAGGAGACTGGAACCACAAAATGCTTCTTCTCAGTCTCGCCAACGTAAACTGCTACGAACCCTTTGGGTACATCTAAACACCTCGACGAAGATTTGTTTGCAGCATGAGATGACCAGCGGAAGCTTTGCTTAGCAAGAACTGCAGGAAAACGAATAGCCATAGTAAATTTTATCAAGGAATCTCAGAAGAAAATCAAGTGGCTTGTAGTTTAAGGAGTTGAAAAGGTTTCAGTGAAGAATGTGAAAACTTGAGATGGGTTGCAGCTGGTAACCAAATAAGTGAATATATATGGTGGCAACTTGGGAGGATCATAGAAAAAATCTTGGGTTAGTGGCCAAGATTCATTGGCTGGGGTAGGCTTAAGACAAAGCTCACATGGTCCTGTCTTCCAAGCAATGGGATTGTAGTAAATTTTTTGCTTCATTGTGTTGTTGGACAATAGGCCTACATGCACAACTAGTGAGAAGAGCCAATGAAGGACCAGCAAAAGATTGGAAATAGACAGATAGATACCCGACGATGATTTAGATGCAATAAAAACAAGTACAAGTTGGATACTGGACATGCTTAAGACAATAAAGTATGGGTTTGCTTGCAACAGAAGAGGAAGAAACAGACACGAAGTATAACCTCAGCCTAGCATTCAAGAAAATGCCTGATGTGTTTGTGATCCATCACAAAAGATTTAACTTTCTTGGGTCTGCTTTCACATGCTCTGGTCTTCCAACCATTGAGCTATGGGGACCTAAGGTTGAGCAACAGAGATCAACACAATGCCCTACAGTTGCAGAGGTAAACCAATGGAGGACTGCCTAAAGATTATATTGGCAATGAACAATAGAATAAATTCTGATTCAGCTTCTATTGCATAAGACATGAAGTATGTAATAATTTCAGGAGAAAGCAACAGAATTTTCAGAAGTTAGGTAAGAAATAAAATCCTGACCGAAGCTCCAAAAGACTAGCCATTGTTATAGTTCTTTCTCCTGAAATTGGCTTCAGCCCCACATGCCTTGTTGAACCTGTTAAACCGCAGAAAATCGAGTTGTTTTAGCTATGAAAGTTTGGAAATGTGAGTGCTAAGACACCTTCCTGAGAATGTAACAACATAAGCAAGCTTAAGGCCTCAACACCTGCCGGAACTAACCAGCAACAGATTTATGCTAGGAAAATTTAGTTTGATTAAGATAGATATATTTACAAGTTAATTGATAATTTCTACAATGAAGTTATTCATGTTAATGAAATCATTAAATTTCCTGGTTCAACTATATTATGGGTAAGGTGTGAATGTGCTTTATCAAAATTAATGTAATTCCTATTTATAATCAATCAATTAAATGTCCTTATACTTTTTTATTAAGTCAAACTATTTAGTTCTTCTGTAAAAAAGAAAATTAAGAAACTTATTTTAATTCTGAATTTTATACTATTTAATCCTATAATTTTAACTACATGTGCTATTTAATTATTGTAATGGCCAAGTCTAAAAATAAGTTGATTAATATTTTATTTGACAGAAATATTAAATAATTTGATTATAAAAATTACATGTACATTTTAATTGGCTGATTAAAAAATAACAACTAAAACAGTTAATTTGGAACTTGGATATTGATTGAATCTGAACTAGATGTCAAGAATTCATTTTCGAAAAAAAAAAAAAAAAGAAACTGCTAAAACTGTAGAGCACCAAGTGAGAAGGAAAAAACAACAATTTGTATATAATAATTTTTCTCCTTAGGCAAAATTGTTCAGTCCTGTAACTACACGTATTTACAATTTGAATTTGGCAATTGCCGCCGTACAGAATCAAAATGCCTTTCCTTGTGATCTACTCAAGTTGGAAATGACAGCATTGAAAATATCCTCTCTGCAGGGAATTGTCAAGCCACCCATTGGATGATCGAAACCAAACTCCTCTTCAGCCAGGATAAGCAAATCTTGAAACGAAGAATGATTCAAGTAGGACACTGGCACCAGAAATCTCTTCTTCTTGGCCTCCCCAACATAAACTGCCATGAATCCTTTTTGTACATCTAATGAAGTTGAAGATGCTTTTCTTACAGGAAATAAAGACTGTCTGAAGATTTGCTTAGCAAAAACACCAGGCAAATTAACACCCATTATCTGTTTCTTGAGCTGTTTTCTTTTTGGGTTTGTGGAAAAGCTATCACCAGAAAATTTGGATGCTTGAGTTGTTTGAGATCAGTATTAGTAGGTATATATAAAAGTAGTGATTCCTGTGGGCTATCCTGCAAACTATGAGTCTCTGGCTGAGAGCCATTTGCTTGTGTCTGCTGGGGGTCTTAGCTCATGAAGGCACATCACACATGGTTTTGTCTTCCAACTACTCAATTAGGTGCCAGATGATTCATATCTTTCATATTGTCAACAACTACTGGGATTAGACAATGTGGACCAGATGATAAGCATTGAAAGTGGAAGGTGGAGTAATGTTGATGTAGATTAGGTATATGCTTGAAGAAGTGATCTCTAGATTAGGGACATGCTTGTGACAAGATTTAGGATTAAAAGATATGAATTTCACAAATCCAGAAGGTGGTGCTATGGCAACTCAGTTCTACTGTATTATCAGATAAGGCATCAATAATCAATGTTAATTATTTTGTTAGGTTTACTATTGATGAAGTGAGATCCTGCGGGGTGGCCAGATGCAGAAGGGAACCTGCCAAGGCTTGATTTGATGGGTTGATCATCAATTTATGATTGATTTCATAAGGTCCGTCCATACTTGATTTTGAGGAAAGGAACCTACAAAGTACGAGAAGATGGTGAGAGGTCTGCCGGTGGTGCCTGATAGAGCATATTTTAGTCCATTTTATCATTATGTTCTTGATGTTTATTTGCATCTTTTCTGCCTAATTTTGTGGTTTTAATCATGTTTTGCAGATAATAGGTATAAAGAGACAATCTGGTGAAAATGCTCTCAAAAATGCCAAAAAGTTCCAAATATGGAAAGTGCCAAAAAATGAAAGTTTTCAGAAAAGGAAAGTTTTCAAATAAGGAAAGTATAGAAGCAAAAGCAAATAAGGAAAGCTCAGTCAGAAGATTATTTGAAATTCAAATCGCAGATCTTTCTTTCCTTGTTCAAAGATGTACACACACTGCAATAGTCATATCTTCCTATTTAGGCAGCAAGATTTCATGAAGACGCACTTGCCTCTTCTGCGTTCAACATTCAAAATTCAAACGAAGGCTCCACCTAAAAAGGAAAGACAGGACATATATCTTTCCACTTCTGCACATTGATGACTGCGCTCCACTTCCTCTTCTGCAGTCCATGAGCACACCACCTGCCTTTTGAAGACCAAGGCGCCTCTCCTTCCTCTTCTAAATCCCTTGTGACGCGGAACCCTATGGCACTTAATCCTCAAACCCCGTCGCACCTCTGATATAGATTCCAAGAACGTGGATAAACCACCCTCTATAGCACCCTAAGCTTAGCGAAGCTAGAACACTAATAACGGAAGGATTTTGTAGAACGGATCAGAAGAACGCCACAATCGAAATTGATAAGTTGGTCTGATTCGTGATGCAATCAATGAAAGAAGCAAACTCTCACTCTCTCAAAGAAGGCCGAAATTTGCATAAAGCAAATCTGAATTAAATTTGTCAAAAAAACAAAAAAAAGTGTCTGATATAAGAATTTAAGGCCTTATTTATAGTGTAAGGCAAAAACCTAAACCTAGTTGGAAAAGGAAAACAAATACTAAGTCAGAATTCCTATCCCAACAGGGAAACAAGCTAAAATAACAAAAATAACTGCCAAGTCTTTAAAAACCAACCACATTCTCGTATGCCTCAATAGTTCCAGCAGAAACCACAACCTCAGGGACGAAACCACAACCTGCTTATGGTTCGGGCTGATTCTCCACTATCTTCCTCCATGATGTGCTCCAAAATTAACTTCCACAAAACACAAAAGTATCTTCGGCTAACTGAATGTCGCGAGCGCGACTTTGATAATGGTAGCGAGCGCTACAAATCTTCAATTTGCTTCTGCTTCATCCATGCATACACCCAGCAACGTAATCAGCTTCAAATGACCTTCAAGTTCCTTCTCGCACTTATCCCTAGCAATTTCAGTCATCTCTCTTGTAATAAATTCTTGAATATGCAATCCAAGAGTAACGCCGTACTTCCTTGCTTTATTCCATGTCAATGGTCCTTGTTGTAGCTCCAAGGGATCCTTGCCTTGCTTCCCATGCTGGTTCACATCATTCTCCCCTTCTTTAAAAAGATTTGTCCTCAAATCTGCATCGTCATAAGGAGACAAATCAGAAACATTAAAAGTGGCACTAACACCATACTCACCAGGCAAGTCAATCTTATAAGCATTGTCATTGATCTTCTCCAAGACTTGAAATGGACCATCACCACGCGCATCCAGCTTATTCTTCCTTTGATGTGGGAACCTCTCCTTGCGAAAATGCACCCAAACCCACTCTCCAGGAGCAAACACCATCTTCTTGCGACCCCTATTCGCAATATCAGCATACGTCTTGTTCTTTTTCTCCATGTTAGCTCGTGCTTTCTCATGCAAAGCTTTCACCAAGTCAGCTTTCTTCTCTCCATCTAAACTTACAAGTTCAGTAGAAGGTAATGGCAAAAGATCAAGAACAGTTAGTGGATTAAAGCCATAAACTAGCTCAAATGGCGAATAACCTGTAGAAGAATGAATAGAACGATTATAAGCAAATTCAATAAAAGGTAAACAATCTTTCCAAGTAGCCAAATTCTTACCCACTATAGATCGCAATAACGTACCAAGAGTACGATTCACAACTTCAGTTTGCCCATCTGTTTGTGGATGACAAGTAGTAGAGAATAAAAGCTTAGTTCCTAGTCTACTCCACAAAACACGCCAAAAATGGGACAAGAACTTTGTATCCCTATCAGAAACAATAGTCCGAGGCACTCCATGTAAGCGCACAACATTGCGAAAGAACAAATCAGCAACAACTTTCGCATCATCAGCTTTATGACATGCAATGAAATGTGCCATCTTACTAAACCTATCAACCACCACAAAAATACTATCTCTACCTCTCTTAGTTCTAGGCAAACCAAGCACAAAATCCATGCTAATATCAATCCAAGGAGAACTAGGTACAGGCAATGGCATATAAAGACCATGAGGCATAGACTTAGATTTCGCCTGTCTACATGCAATACAAGCAGAACATAACTTCCCAACATCCTTACGCATAGATGGCCAATAAAAATGCTCAAGCAGAATATCATAAGTCTTAGACACACCAAAATGCCCCATTAAACCACCACAATGAGATTCCAAAACAAGCAATTCACGCATGGAACATCTGGGCACACATAATTTATTTCCCTTAAATAAATATCCCTCATGCCTATAAAATGAATTAAAAGCTCCTTGTTCACATGCAACATAAACATTGCCAAAATCAACATCACCAACATACAAGTTCTTAATATACTCAAATCCAAGCAACTTAGAACTCAAAACAGAAAGTAATGTATATCTCCTAGACAACGCATCAGCAACAACGTTATCTTTACCTTGCTTGTACTTAATCACATATGGAAATCTCTCAATTCGTTCGATCCACTTACCATGCCGTTTGTTCAACTTACCTTGGCCCTTCAAATGCTTGAGGGATTCATGGTCAGTATAAATCACGAACTCCTTTGGCAGCAAGTAATGCTCCCACACGTCCAACGCCCTCACCAAAGCATGTAACTCCTTGTCATATGTAGAATAACTCAGTTGTGCACCATTGAGTTTTTCACTAAAATATGCTATTGGCTTCTTCTCTTGCATCAGCACAGCCCCAATACCTACACCAGAAGCATCACATTCAATCTCAAAAATTGAATCAAAATTAGGCAAAGCTAAGACAGGTGCAGATGTCAACTTCCCTTTCAAATTCTCAAACGCCTTTTGCTGCTCTTCTCCCCACTGAAATCCAACCTCCTTTTTGATAATGCTAGTGAGTGGTGCTGCAATGGTAGAAAAATCCTTCACGAATCTTCTATAGAAACTTGCTAGCCCATGGAAGCTCCTCACTTCAGTCACGTTCTTAGGAACAGGCCATTCCTTTATAGCTTTCACTTTCTCTTCATCAACTTCTAATCCCTGTGCACTCACAACAAAGCCAAGAAAAACAAGCCTATCCATGCAAAATGTGCATTTCTTAAGCTTGGCATATAAGTTTTCTGTTCTCAAAGCTTCCAACACTATCCTAACATGCTCTAAATGCTCATCTAATGTCTTACTATAGATCAGAATGTCATCAAAATAAACAACAACAAATCTGCCCAAATAAGCTCTCAAAACATGGTTCATTAATCTCATAAATGTACTCGGTGCATTAGACAACCCAAAAGGCATTACTAACCACTCATATAGGCCATATTTTGTTTTAAAAGCTGTTTTCCACTCATCCCCAGGTTTCATACGAATTTGATGATATCCACTCATAAGATCAATTTTAGTAAAATACCTTGCACCATGTAACTCGTCCAACATGTCGTCAAGTCGTGGAATGGGATGTCGATACTTCACCGTGATCTTATTTACAGCCCTACAATCGACACACATCCTCCACGTGCCATCTTTCTTTGGTACCAGCAAAACAGGAACGGCACAAGGGCTTAAGCTCTCTCTAATCAAGCCTTTCTCCAACAGCTCCTCCACTTGTCGTTGCATCTCCTTGGTCTCCATTGGGTTACTTCGATATGCTGGTCTATTTGGAATCGTCGAACCAGGTATGAAGTCGATTTGGTGTTCAACTCCCCTTAATGGCGGTAAACCACTAGGCAGCTCCTCTGGAAACACATCTTGAAAATCCTGCAACATAGACACAAAACTAGAAGGCAAATGGTCAAGTGAAACATCAACATTAGTAAACAAAGTTTCTTTATATCTAATGAGCAATAACGGCTGCTCGTTAGATATTGCAAATTTAAGCTCTCTTGGTTTCGCATAAAAAGTTTGTTTCACCTTTCCTTGGTTTTCTCTCACCAATGGGCCATTTATTTGATTATTTTCTTTTCTGGCCTCCTTTCCCAATTTCTTCTCACATTCACTCTCCTTATCATGTTCTCTCGCACTTCCCTTAATTTTTAAAGTAGCACCCCTTTTGGTCGAATCTTGCTTTGCTTTTTCATGCATCTTCCGATGATCTTCATACACCTCCAACGATGATAATGGTACAAGAGTAACCAGCTTTCCTTCATAGGTAAATGTGTACCTATTTGAATACCCATCATGCTGCGCCTTCCTATCAAATTGCCATGGTCTTCCTAACAACATATGGCCAGCTTGCATAGGAACTACATCACACAACACTCCATCTTTATACCAGCCTATAGAGAATGGTATCTTCACTTGTTTAGTAACCTTCACCTCTCCACTATCATTAAACCATTGTAGTCTATATGGATGTGGATGTTTTAAACAAGTCAATTTCAGCTTCTCCACCATTGTCTCACTTGCAGCATTGGTGCAACTACCACTGTCAATGATGAGCATACAAACTTTACCCTCAACTAAACATCTAGTATAAAATATGTTATCTCGTTGCTCTAGACCTTCTTCTTTCACTTGCATATTCAAAGCACGCCTAGCAACTAACATATCACCACGTTCAGCAACCAACGCATTCTCAACTTCTTCTTCACACTCATCAACATCATCATGCATATCATTCATATCATTATTATCACCATCACTATGGTCAGAATCAGAAACTAAACCCCCATCATCAGTAGCAATCATAACTCTCCTATTTGGACATTGAGATGCAATATGCCCATTTCCTAAACATTTGAAACACTTAATATTTCTACTAGGAGTAGTATTAGGAATACCTGACTGCTGCTTATTTGAACCTCCATTCATCCCTTTTCCACTTGTAGGTGGAGGATTGCTCCTTTGGAAGGAATTCTTGAAATCTCCACCTTTTGAGGGCAAATCATTTGAAGACCCCTTAAAGGTTGAACTACTTCCTCCCACATTCTGGAACTTCCCATATTTGGTGGAGCTCTTGTTCTTGATTTTCCTTCCAATCTTCATGGCCTTCTCAACTAACTCTTCCATGGAATTGTAATCATACATTTCCAGCTCACTTGCAATGTTGGAATTTAGACCTCCCAGAAATCTGGACATTAGCCTTTGTTCATCCTCCTCAATGTCAGCCCTGGCCATGGTCATCTCCATCTCCTTGTGGTATTCTTCAACACTCTTACCACCTTGGACCAGTCTTGCCAACCTATTATACAAATCCCTATAGTAATGAGAAGGAACAAACCTTGTTCTCATTAAGTCTTTCAAGGCCTCCCACTCCGGCACGGGTCGCAATCCTTTTCCTCTTCTACTAGACTTGAGTTGATCCCACCAGAATGTAGCATATCCCCTAAATTCCACGGCTGCGATATGGGACTTCTTTTCTTCTGAGTAATTATGACACTCAAAAATTTGTTCCACCTTTCGCTCCCATTCAATGTATTCTTCCGCATTGTTATTCCCTTTAAATTCGGGTACCTTCATCTTGATGGAACTAAGGTCATTGTCAGTCACAATTTGGTAGTTTTTAGCCACCTCTTCCTGATCACCTCGACCTCCTCTTGCTGCTCTCCTAATGACCTCCTCTTCGCCTCCCCTTGGTAAGATTCGTTGTGGTAATCTCACTGGAGGTGCGGGCTGTTGTACCCTCTCCCTCATCATTAGATTCATGTTCTCTTGTAGGGTGGCCATCATTCTTGCCATCTCTTCCATCTTCTCATTACTTTGCTGCATATATGTCTCAAAATTGCTAGAATTTGAAGCAACATCTTTACCATTCCCACTAGTCATGACCACAACAGAGAAACTCACAAGAAACAATTAGTAACTGAAAGAAAGAATTCACAAGTGTTTCGCTCTTACCTCACTATTGCCGATTCTTCGATTGCACTTCAGAACCAAGGTTCACTCACCAATCTGCCAAGTACGTTCAAAAAGGTAGGATCCTAATCCCTAGACACCTAGAAGACAACTTGACAAGTATCCGGAGGCAGCACAAGAACGTTTGCACTACACGATTGAAAACTAAGTATCGAAACAAACAAATGATACTCAGCAATGTAATGGAATTTCAACGCTAGCTCAAAAACAAAATAGAAACAAGAGGGCAATAAAATAGACAATTCTGGTCAGAATGTATCAAAACCAACTCGCTCTTGGTAAGCTGATTTATGGACCTAAATCTTCTACCCCAAACGCTGGTTTGAAGACACCCCAAGAATGCTACTATACTATGCAATTTGAAATAAAAGAACAGCAGCCCCTCAATGGTGGAAAAAAAATCTGAAGCAAAATTTTCACTTAATTGTAACCCACCTAGAACTGATCCTTAATACTTAAATAGCAAGACTAAAAAGAAAATTTTTTTGTTGGAGCAATTTTTTTTTTTTTTTTTTTTTCTCACTATCCCCTTGCTTGGGTCTCAAACCACACCACACGAAATTCTTGAGTGTGTATCAAAAAAAAAAAAAATTCACTAACAGATTCAGTTCGAAGGGAAATAATGGCTGCTAAAAGAAACCGAATTGCCAAATAACAAAATAGCAAGCAACACAATGATTTTGGATGGACAATCCAGGACCTAACAATTGGAATCGAATTGAACAGAAACGAATTGAAGACAATGAACCCTAACGAAATTCGAAACTAAGATACCAAAAAAACGAAAATATAACACAGCCCTAGAAAGACAGATAGATAAAGATTTACCTGTTGTTGGCTCTGATACCAAATGACGCGGAACCCTATGGCACTTAATCCTCAAACCCCGTCGCACCTCTGATATAGATTCCAAGAACGTGGATAAACCACCCTCTATAGCACCCTAAGCTTAGCGAAGCTAGAACACTAATAACGGAAGGATTTTGTAGAACGGATCAGAAGAACGCCACAATCGAAATTGATAAGTTGGTCTGATTCGTGATGCAATCAATGAAAGAAGCAAACTCTCACTCTCTCAAAGAAGGCCGAAATTTGCATAAAGCAAATCTGAATTAAATTTGTCAAAAAAACAAAAAAAAGTGTCTGATATAAGAATTTAAGGCCTTATTTATAGTGTAAGGCAAAAACCTAAACCTAGTTGGAAAAGGAAAACAAATACTAAGTCAGAATTCCTATCCCAACAGGGAAACAAGCTAAAATAACAAAAATAACTGCCAAGTCTTTAAAAACCAACCACATTCTCGTATGCCTCAATAGTTCCAGCAGAAACCACAACCTCAGGGACGAAACCACAACCTGCTTATGGTTCGGGCTGATTCTCCACTATCTTCCTCCATGATGTGCTCCAAAATTAACTTCCACAAAACACAAAAGTATCTTCGGCTAACTGAATGTCGCGAGCGCGACTTTGATAATGGTAGCGAGCGCTACAAATCTTCAATTTGCTTCTGCTTCATCCATGCATACACCCAGCAACGTAATCAGCTTCGAATGACCTTCAAGTTCCTTCTCGCACTTATCCCTAGCAATTTCAGTCATCTCTCTTGTAATAAATTCTTGAATATGCAATCCAAGAGTAACGCCGTACTTCCTTGCTTTATTCCTTGTCAATGGTCCTTGTTGTAGCTCCAAGGGATCCTTGCCTTGCTTCCCATGCTGGTTCACATCACCTTGGTACGTGCCTATTTCCTTCTGAGCTCAAGCCACACCTCTTCTTCCTCTTCTGAATCCAAGCCGCACGCACACCTTCCCTCTTCAGTGCATGCCGCGCGCCTCCTTCCTTCCGGAGAGTTTGCAACGCGAATCTTTCCTTTTCAGACACAACTTGGGCAGCAAGCACCTCTAGGGCAGCAAGGTCAGCCTCTAATCCTATTTAAGGAACACATATCCAGCCGTGAAACACGGCTGGAGAACTCTTCTTCTCATCCGAACACAAGGACCTTCAGCCACCACACCTCTCCAAGCTTCTGCTCCCTTCTTCTTCTTCCTTTCTTTTATTTTTGATTTTGTTTCAGCCATGAGTGGCTGAAACCTTTTATTCTAGTTGAAGATTGGTTGAAACTAAGGTTGTTTAAAGGATTGTGAGATCTGAACATAAAGTGTTTGCCTTTGGTTTGTTCAATATTCATACAGTTCATGCTTGAATTCTATTATTACTTTGTTGTTTTGATTAAATTGGCCACTTGATTCTTGATTGCAAGGTAATTAATTGTTAGTTTGGATAATTTTAAGTCCGTAATTGCTTGAATTGTTCAAACATAAGAACACTTGGTGTAACAACTAAGGAATTGTGTGATCTAGCAACATCTCATGCATTTGAGTAGCTAGGGTTGGATCTCTCTTTTTCTTCATGCAATTAATGCCTATGGCCCAAGGACGTTCCTTGGCAATTTGTTAATTAGTAATTAATTAGAGGACGTTCCCTAATTGGTTTAATCATAAGGAGAGACATAGTGGTGAGAAGCGTTTTCCATTTCCATAACTAATCTATTGAATCAACCTAAAGAATATAAGTTTCAATGATCAATCCAAACAACCAAGGTGGATCCATCTCTTCAACTAGACCTTTCTCATATTGAATTCCCCTTTTATTTTTCATATTCTGCTTATTTAATTGCTTTCAGTAGTTGCTAATCAAATCAATCTCAAAACCCCCCCATTTTACTTTACATGCACTTTTATTTTATTTGCTTTCAGTTTATTCGTTCTCAGTGCATTCTCTTGGTCCTGATAAGGAAGGTTGGTAAGTTTACAATTCTCTGTGGGATTCGATCCTTTACCACTATCTGTAGTAGTAATATTGTTGATAACCGGAAAGGTTATTTTTGACCGGCTTCGACAACCGTGAGCATGGTTTTAAATCGCGGTCGCGGCCACGTTCGCGGTCGTGGTCGCGGGTAACGGAAACAGACCTATAACGGCCGTAACGTAACGGTAACGGCCTGGCGCTACGCAAATTTTTTAAAAAAATTTACAAAGTTCATAAATAAAATGATATTAATTAGATTTAATTTAGAACAATGTATACAAATGCATAATAAACATAAATATATAAAATATAGATTATTCAACTTAAATTAAACATCATATAGTTTAGAATAAGAAAAATCAACATAATCTTTATAGATCGAGTAAACTAATAGCTCAAAGTATAATTTTAACTCAAAACTAACGCTTTAATCCACAAAAACTTACAAAAAAAAGGGAAAAAAAACAACAATTAAAAACTAAAATAGATAAAATTGAACTAACTTTTTAGAAGAAATAAGCTTGGAAATAGAATAGTTTATAATGGATCTAAGTTTATATGAGAAATATGCAAGGAAGATTGAAATTTGAAAGAGAAAAGGAAGAGAAAACTTTAAAAATATAGTCTTTAAAGCTGCTAAAAAGTGTAGAAACTAATGAAAATGAGAATAGGGAGAAAAAATAAAAGATATAAAAGAATTTTAATTATTGGTAACGGCTGTTACCGTTACGTAACGACCGTAACGGCCGTTACGCATGCAAATCAGGAGGGGCCGTTATATAACGGGATAACGGGTAACGGCCCCCCCAAAACCCGTTACATAACGGCCGTTACGTAACGTAACGGCCGTTATTTAAAACCATGACCGTGAGTCAGTGCCCAGTGAAGACCCTTCAATGCTCAAGTCAGATTTGGACTCTTTTAATGGTGTTTGGGAGAAATAAAACAGAGAGGAGAAGAGAAGAGAAAGCTCCCGAGAGGGGAGGATGGGTTTCTGGATTTCTCTTCGTGTGTCGAAGAGAGAGAGAGAGGTTTTTTCCTTTGAGAAAAAGATGTCCCTTTTTTAGGATTAGTTCAGTGGTATATATACCTCTGATCACTCTGACCCTCTAGTGCACCTTTTGCATGCGCATTTATGATCCTAGTACCATAAACAGACAACCAGCTCATAGGAGGTCGGCATCCTTATCCTGACTTCATCGGATTATGACGGGTTCATCCAACACTTGTATAGAAGTGAGTTCCTTTCGGTCACTAAGGTCGACCACATCTGCATTCAAAGCTTTACTGTAGCATGAGTTTTGAAGAGGTTTGCCCGTCATCTCCGGGCATTGAAGAGGTTATCTATCCATTCCGGGTTTTAGTAAACTCAGGAATATCAGAGGTTTGATTCTTTATACTCAATAGGTCGGGGCTTCCTACTATTCAGTCCGACTAGATAGAAAGATTCACATGTCCCTTCTGAATCACATGTACACGTGTTATAATTTTAATGGGTCCTATTTTTTATATGTTATCAGTTGCCCTTTCGCTTCTCCGATGGTTATTTATGACCATCGGAGAGGGGAACCCGACTTGTTAATTCGGCGTCACCTGTTCGTTTAGTAAACACTTATGAATTTGAATGGGAATTGTATTGGTTGACTTTAGCATAGGTTGAACTAAGGGAGCGAATTTTATATCTTTTGGGTGAAGATCTTCTGACGCTTAGAAGTCCGCCGAAGGTGTTCCGGTGAAGACCTTCCGACACTCAAGTCAGATCTGGGCTCTTTTAATGGTGTTTGAGAGAAATAAAACAGAGAGGGGAAGAGAGGAAGAAAAGAGAAAGCTCCCGAAAGAGGGTGGATGGATTTTTGGGTTTCTCTACGTGTGTCGGCGAGAGAGAGAGAGTTTTTTCCTTTGAGAAGAAGATGTCCCTCCTTTAGAATTAGTTCAATAGTATATATACCTTTGATTGCTCTGACGCCCCTAGTACTGTGTTCCCATCGGGTTTAGCAGGAATGTTTTTGGGCAGGTATATCAGGTGGCATATTAATGATGGGCGATAGGACGGAGCTGTCTAGTTTGTACTTTCTACATGCACATTTATGATCGTGATACTATATGAAGGAGATGATCAGCCCGCATAGGAGGTCAAATCCTTATCCTGCCTTCATCGGTTCATGCTTGGTTCATCTGACTTATATAGACCAGAGTTTCTTCCGGTTACATCTCCATTCAAAACTTCATTGTAGTATGAGTTTTGAAAAGGTATGCTCGTCCTCTCCAGGCTTTGAAGAGGTCGATTTGTCTATTTCTGGCTTTGATAAACTTAGAGATTTCAGGCTTTGATAAACTTAGGGGTGTCAGAGATTTTTTATACTCAATAGGTTGGGGCTTCTTATTGCTCGGTCCGACCAGATAGAAAGGTTTGCATGCCCCTTCTGAATCACTTGTACACGTGTTACAATCTTAATGGATCTTATTTTTTTATATGTTATCAACAGGCCTGTAACGACCCGAAAATCGGACCGCTACCGGCGCTAGGATCCAGATCGGCTTAAGGCCGCCGGAACCCGTAGCAAGCCTGACATGCAACCTGTAAACCTGTTTAATCCCATACATGATCAACAATCATACATAAAAATTTAAAACTTTTCTTTCATACATTCTATCATCCACCAAACTCAACCTGTGCATGCACTGAACATATACATAATCATAAACTTGACCCCTCTGAGAGATCTCATCAATGCCCCCAATGGGTGGCATAACAAGAGTTGAGTTGGGTAAACATGGACATCAATAACATTAAGATCATGTTTCAAAAGGGATTACATTAAACTATGGTCAAGCACACTTATAATCTCAATATCCTTACATTACATATCTATACATCATTATACAACCTGTCATGTCCACTTTCTAACTATTACATACATAAGACTTCATTACTCTTCTTGACTTCTCTGTCTAACCCATACCTGCAAACCTGGGGAATTTGGGAGAGGGGTGAGCTACTAGAGCCCAGTGAGCAGAATAGTAAAGCATTTAAAATATATGATAACATGAAATGCATCACATCACAACTAATCATATCAAGGATGAACTTGTCACCATTTAGCCCTCTACATAATCCAATCATGCCAGGGGCGTAGTGCAGGCCACACCTGGTCTTTCTCTTATCCATAACATAACATAACATACATAATCCATGATGCCGGGGGCGTAGTGCAGGCCACATCCGGTCTTTCTCTTACATAGTGCCAGGGGCGTAGTGCAGGCCACACCTGTACTTCCATATCATATCATCATGTCATAACATATGAGGGCTAATGGATCATTCAACATTCATCCACATCATCAACATATTATGCAATGCAACATATTCGTGATTTCTAATGCAAGCATCCTAGAATATCACATGGCATCCGTGATGCATGAACATGCTCAAAACTGATTTATTTATTTATTTAAAACCATAAGAGTCATTCCACTCACCTCTGGCTAGCTCTGACACTGACTGAAGCAGCTGACTCACTGCTGGGGTCCTCGGTTCCTCGGGTCCGAACCTACACAGGTGGACTCAAATGAGGGACCAAACAACTAGAACATAACTCTAAAAACATCCCCCAAAAACTCCCTAAAACATCTCACAACATCCATGCAAAAACATGCAAAGGAAGGCTGGACAGGGCACTTTCGGTGGCAGGTTCGGCGGCCGAAAGTCCCTCCAGAGCCGAAAGTCAGGCAGGTTCGGCGGCACCTTCGGCGGTCGAAACTCCCAGACAGAGGCGAAACTCATGCATGTTCGGCGGCACTTTCGGCGGCCGAAACTCCCAGACAGAGACGAAAGTCTCCTTTCGGGGGCAAGCTTCGGCAGCCGAAGGCTGCCTCCACAAGAGGGTTCGGCGGCCGAAAGTCCCTTCGGCTGCCGAACCTGGTTTCTCCCAAAGGGCAGAAACTTGGTTCAAACATGCACAAATGCCTCCAAACTCCAACCAACATGCATTTAGCTCAACCAAAACATGCATACAAGCTCCTAGGGGTCTCAAACTACCTTAAACCCCAACTACAACACATCAAACACACATTACAAGCCACATTGTTCATGAACATACATTTATACCCATAAACATAACTATAACCTAAACATGCATTCTACCCCCATGAACTTCATGAAACTTACTTAAAACATAATGTAAGCTAGAGATCGACTCTTACCTCTTGAAGATAGAGAGTAGAGGCGACCAAACTTGGGGTTGGGAGAGATTTGAGTTCTTGAACCTCAAAGCTCCAAAACTTTGCTCAAAAGCTCAAATCTTCAAAACAAAGTTAAAACAAGTGAAAAACTTGAAGGATCTAGAGTAGAAGCATCAAAGATCGGTGAGGGGCGGCGAAAAGCTCACCTTGGCCGAAAATGGGGAAAAGCTCGCCCGTTTTCGGCTAAGGGACCCTTTTATAGTGGATGGCCAGGCCACGTTCGGGGGCCGAAAGTGCCTCCGCATGCATGCCATGTTCGGCGGCCGAACTTGAGGTTCGGCGGCCGAACCTGGACTTCCCTCACTTATGCTTTCGGGGGCCTAAAGCACACCCGCAACGCATGCATGTTCGGCGGCCGAACTTTCAGTTTCGGCGGCCGAACCTGAGCTTTCCTCCAAGGTTGTTTTTATTCAAAAACTCATTTCCTTTTCATTCAAAATCATCAAAAACATTAAACCATCTCATGAAAACATGGTTTTACCCTTCTAGAGGTCTCTGACATCCGAGATTCCACCGGACGGTAGGAATTCCGATACCGGAGTCTAGCTGGGTATTACATTCTCCCCCCCTTAAGAACATTCATCCCCGAATGTTCCTCAACTAATACATAGCATGGCATACACATAACATACACATAAAACACATAGAACTCACAAGGGACAAACCTCAGAAAAGATAAGGGTATTGCTGGAGCATGGACTCCCGTGTCTCCCAGGTGCACTCTTCCATATTGTGGTGGTTCCATAGGACTTTCACCATCGGGATTTCCTTGTTTCTTAGCTTTCTGATCTGGGTGTCTATGATCCGCACTGGCTGCTCAACATAGGTGAGATCCTCTTGGATCTCCACATTAGGCTCACTAAGAACCTTGCCCGGATCTGACACAAATTTCCTCAACATTGAAACATGGAAAACCGGATGGATTCTTGCCATTGGAGCAGGCAAATCTAGCTTGTACGACACATTCCCAATCTTCTGCAAGATTTCGAAGGGTCCGATGTATCGTGGGGCTAGTTTACCTTTCTTCCCAAAGCGAACCACTCCTCTCATTGGAGACACCTTGAGCAATACCAGATCCCCCTCCTGAAACTCTACCTGTCTTCTGCGGATGTCTGCATAACTCTTCTGTCTGCTTGCAGCAGTCTTGATTCTCTCTCTGATTATGGGTACCACCCTGCTGGTGATCTCTACAAGCTCAGGCCCTGCCAAGGCCTTTTCTCCAACTTCATCCCAGCAAACAGGTGACCTGCACTTCCTCCCATATAAAGCTTCATATGGAGCCATCCCGATGCTAGCATGATGGCTGTTATTGTAGGCAAACTCCACTAAAGGTAGGTGTTGCCTCCAAGAACTGCCAAAGTCCAGCACACACATTCTAAGCATATCCTCGATAGTCTGGATGGTCCTTTCGGACTGTCCGTCCGTCTGGGGGTGGAAGGCAGTACTGAAATCCAATCTAGTACCCATGGCATTCTGCAGACTCCGCCAAAACTTGGAGGTGAACTGGGGCCCTCTATCCGACACTATCGAAACCGGAACCCCATGCAGCCTGACGATCTCATCCACATATACCTGCGCCAACTTGTCCACAGAGTAGCCACTCCTGACAGGGATGAAGTGAGCAGATTTGATGAGTCTGTCCACAATCACCCATATGGAGTCCAATCTGTTGGCCATCGCCGGTAACCCCACTACGAAGTCCATAGCTATATTCTCCCATTTCCACTCTGGAATAGGTAGCGGGTTAAGCATTCCAGCCGGCTTCTGATGTTCCAGCTTCACCCTCTAACACACTTCGCAGGCCGACACGAACTGTGCCACTTCTTTCTTCATCGCTGGCCACCAATAAACTTTCTTCAAATCTTGATACATCTTGGTGGCTCCGGGGTGAACGCTGTATCTTGCATTATGAGCCTCCCTCATAATGTCTCCTTTTAGCCCTATGTCATCTGGTACACACAATCGACTCCCATAGCGGAGGATCCCCTTACTGTCAAATCTGAATTCACTGTCCTTGCCTGACTGAACAGTCCTGGCAATCTTCACTAACTCTGGGTCCTCATGCTGTTTCTGAGCCACTTGCTCCAGAAACACAGGTGTCACTCTCATCTGGGCCACTAAAGCACCGGTACCAGACAACTCTAACTGTAGACCTTCATCAATGAGCTTGTAAAACTCCTTCACCACTGGTCTCCTCTCTGCCGTGATGTGGGATAGACTGCCTAGTGACTTCCGGCTTAGGGCGTCTGCCACGACATTCGCCTTACCCGGATGATACTGAATCTTGCAATCATAGTCACTCAGCAGCTCTACCCATCTCCTCTGTCTCAAGTTCAAGTCTCTTTGACTCAGGATGTATTGCAGGCTCTTATGATCTGTAAAGATCTCACATTTTACCCCATAGAGGTAGTGCCTCCACATCTTGAGCGCAAAGATTACTTGTAATACCCGGCTAGATTCAGACATCGGAATTCCTACCGTCCGGGGGAGTTCGAGGATGTCAGAGGTCTCTGGAAGGGTAAGAGAAAGTTTTCTAAAATATTTGCAAGTGTTTTAAAGGTTTAGCGTAGAAAAGGATTGAGTTTTGAAGAGATATGGCCAAGGAGGCATTTTGCCATGTTCGGCCCCCTAAGGTTAAGTTCGGCCGCCTAAAGTTCCCTAGTTTCGGCCCCCGAAGGTTAAGTTCGGCCGCCGAAGGTTGCATAGTTTTGCATGCGATTCGGCAGCCGAACCTGAGGCGGTTGCTCATCTATAAGGGCACCGAGTGGCAGAAAAAGGAGGAGGTTTCTTCTCTCCTTCTGACCTAGGTGAGGTCTTGATCTCCTTAAAGTATTTTCATGGTTTTTCTTCAAATCTTTCACGGTTTTAATGAGTTTTACCCTTGTTTTGAAGAGTTGTGAGCTTGAAACAAGGTTTTGAAGCTTTTGAAGCTTGGTTTCTCCATATCTTTGAGTTTGGATCATATCAGCCTTTGTTCTTCAAGAGGTAAGTGTTGATCCATGGTTCTTATGATGTTTTTATGAGTTTTGTAAAGGGAAAAGGGAGCTAGGCATGAGTTTGCATGAGATGTGCATCATAGGGTTTATGAATCCTTTATGTTTGATGTGTGTCTTGTGAGCTTGTTGTTGGAGTTTAAAGTTATTTGAAGCTCCCTTAGGCTTGTTGAAGTGTTTATGCATGTTTTAGAAGGGTTAAATGCATGTGTTGAGGTCTGAACAGGTGATGGAGGGACTGGCAGGCGTCCTTGTGCACGAAACTGAGTTCTGGCTAAACTCAGGTTCGGCCCCCGAAAGTCCAAGTTAGGCCGCCGAACATGCCTGACTTTCGTCTCTGGAGGAGACATTCGGCCGCCGAAGGTGCTGCCGAAGGTGCCCTGTCCAGCCTTCCTTTGCTTGTTTTGCATGCATGTTTTGTGATGTTTTAGAGGGTTTTTGGAGAGATGTTCATAGTTATGTTAGAGTATGTTTGGTACCTCATTTACGTCCATCTGTGTAGGATTGGACCCGAGGAACCAAGGTGTTTAGCAGTAGTAGCTGTTAGAGGTAGCCCAGAGTTAGCCAAGCAGTGGCTACAGGTGAGTGGAACTAAACTGAATATTTTATTTTGAGAAATGACACGATTCTAGCATGATCCACGCATCATAAACTGCCATGTTATGTATTAGGTTGTGTTGCATTAGAATTCACGAATATGATGCATTGCATATGTTGTTGTTCCTGTGGATGAATGTTGGATGATCCTTAGCCCTTGACAGAGAGCAGATACAGAGTTATGGCATGAGATAGCCATACCAGGTCGCCCCTGGATAGTCCAGGTCGCTCCTGGTACTATGAGTGAGACAGCTGGGCTGTCAAATCAGAGTTAAGTGTAGACCAGGTGAGACCTCGTCTCCTTGGCACAGTTGGTCATGTTATGATATCAGAGCGATAAGTGTAGACCAGGTGATGACATAGTCTCCTTGGCACAGTTGGCATTATTATAACATGTAGTTAAGGGTTATTGGTGACAAATTCATCCTTGAGATGATATGTTTGTGATGTTATGCATTTCATGAGAGCATGTAATGAATGAACTGTTTTTACTGTTCCTCCTCACTGGGCTGTAGTAGCTCATCCCACTCCCTTAACCCCAGTTTTGCAGGTTCTGAGATAGCTATGGGAAGTTAAAGTCAGCAAGAGTACAGAGGAAAGTTATGCATGAATGTATGTTTGTAATAGCATAGTGGACATGATGTAATTAAAAGATTAGTTGTAATGTAATGTATAGATATGTATTGTCGTCTACTGGATAGACTTGTGCTTTTCCTAGTATCATTGCTATAGTGTGATGTATGATTAATCCCTTGTACATGAATCCTGTTTTACGTTTCTTGTTGAGAAATGTGTGAGTTAGGCTTAATGTATGGCTTTGATGTGATACCAGTGGATTGTGTTACAGAGTAAAAGGGTTTCACTCCCTTGATCCACAGCAGATAGTAGTCCCTGGTATAGGCCCTGAGGGCCATTTCAGATTGATATATCTGAGTAGTAGTAGTGAAGCCTACAAAGTTTTACAGGATGGTTGAGTATCGTTGTATCATGTATGGGATTTATCAGGTACACAGAGAGTATAGTCGGCTTGCTACGGGTCCCGGCGGCCTTAAGCCGATCTGGATCCTAGTGCCAGTAATGGTTCGGGCCGTTACAGAGGGGTACCGGTTTCCGGGTCGTTACAGATTGGTATCAGAGCATAGGGCCTCAAGAGTACGGTGTGTTGGGATAGCCCACATCGGAAAGAGGTGTTGTCTTGTATAGGAAGGAAAGCACAATAAGTTAAAATCATGTCCACTAGGATAGGATGTGGAGTCCTGTCTTGCATGCTGATGTGAAATGCCATGATGCATTGCATGTGCATTATTGATATGTTTGATATGTGTTAAGGATTCATGTGTTTTCACATGGATTATTTGATGATATTGTGTGTGCTGTTGTGCTTTTTCAGAGGCAGGATGAGAGGAACTCGTCGATCTGCTAGATTGACAGGAGCTCCGCCGGAGGATGAGGACATGGATGCTCATCTCCCCGTTCTGCAAAGGACAACATCAGATAGTTTAAGCAGAGAAGGTACATCAAGGGACCCTAGAAGGTCTGTTGATGAGAGTAGAAGGGGAGTTGTTTAGAGTAGTATGTCAGGGTATCGGAGAGAAGGAGAGGAGGATGAGCAGAGTAGAGATGATAGCTTTAGTAGAAGTAGGTTGGGAGGAGATATGGGTGAGTCCCAAGGAGGCACTCAGGCCTCGAGGTTTGTTCCACCTCAGTATCCACCCTATCAGTGGGGGGCAGAGTACCCGATGAGAGGTACATCAGAGTTTCCTAGATATAACCCATATCCCACCTTTATGCCCTATCCTTCCTTTTACCCGCCAAATCCACCGTCATATCCACAGTATACCATGTTTCCACCCTTCTTTTGTTACCCAAGGTCAGTAAACCCTAACCTAGGGCATGTTGCATCTCCTCCACCACCAGGAGAACCAGTAGCCCCAATTGTCCAAACACCCAAGCCTAGTTCACCTGGGGAAAGTATGGTACAGATGACAGCTTATTTGAGGTTGGATGTTCCCAAATTTGAGACTGGTGATGACCCTGTTGAGTATCTTAGAATGGTTAAGCTGATAACTGATGAGTTGGGAGCTAATGAGAGTAGAGCCATACAGATGGCAGGGGTTACATTGAAATGTGAGAAGGCAAGGGAATGGTTCACCCAGCATGTGGACCCGAGGGTAGAACGCTTATCCTGGGAGCAGTTTGCTTCAGAGTTTACAGGATGGGTTTGTCCAGAGAGCCCAAGGGAGCGTAAGGAGAGTGAATTTGCGCAGCCTGAGCAGACAGAAAACATGAGTGTAGAAACTTACCAAGAGACTAGTGATCGTTTTCCTTTGGGTGAAGCTGCTGCAAAGAATAAAAAGAAAGTGAGAGGCCTGAAAGGGTCAAAGAAAAGAGAGTTTTGGAATAGGGTAAAGTTTGGCATAGGTTGTCGTGAGGGTTCGAGTTCTGGTTGGGATAGTTCTAGATGTGTGAAGTGCGGTAGGAGGCACAAAGGTGTATGTCGGGCTGGGACAACAGCATGTTTCAGGTGCGGACAGGAGGGGCACATGGTACGAGAGTGTCCCATTATGACCGTATCCGTACAGTTCCCGCAGACACCCTCAGATAATAGAAGTCCACCAGAAGCTCCAACCTCAGTACAGGGCAGAGATAGAGAAAGAGGGATAGTCCCTTCTTCAGGAGGTGCCTTAAGTGGAAGTCCGTTAGTTCCGGCTCAGATTTTCACCCAGGTTCAGCCAGAGACAGACACACCGAACACAGTGGTGCCAGGTAAGCTCACTTTTGTGTGTTCTGATGTGTGTGGTTTTCTGGACAGTAATAGAATATCAGTTGATGTGAGAATAATAAGGTATAGTAGAGTTAGATGTTCAGAGATAAAGGTTCAGAGACGAGTGTTTTGTTAAAGGTTACCAGGAAAGAACTCGAGAGCAATAGCCGTGGATTATAGAAATCCAAGTAGAGAGAGAGTGATCTCTCATCTCTGAGGGTAGACCTTAAGTACAGAAATAAGGCAAAGCATAGGTGAAAAGTAAGAAAAAGAAGAAAAGGAAGTAAGAGAAAAGTAAGCAAAGAGAAGAGTATATGAGGGAGAAGAGAGCAGAGAATAAATAGAGAGTTCAGGTTAGTCTGGGATTAGGTGGCGATTGAGCTTTAATTTAGATTGGTCTGGATACGTGCGGCATGGAGTGTACACAAAAGTAGTCTGTTGGTATGGGACTACGGCATGTATAGATGCGAGCAGGAAGGACTCATGTTATGTGAGTGTCCTACTGCGGCCCTGATTGGCACAGTCCCAGCAGATGACTTCTAGTAGTGTAACTCAGCCTGTAGCTCTAGCCATGTTTTAGGACAGGGGTTGAGGCAAGAGAAGAGAGTTCTCCTTTTCTTTGGTCGGTTCTCGAGGGAAGATTCATTAGCTTTAGCTTGGATCTTCATCCTGACTTAGTAGGCGGTTAACACATTGAACACGGTGACGTCAAATATAGTCACTTAAGGGTGTTCAGATGTGTAAGTTATAGTGGACCCTGATGTTTCTTTATTTTGAGAGCCATAGATAGAGGAGGGTTTGATAACTTCTGGGCTTAGAGAGTTTTCTTTGGGTTGGTAGACCCGAGTGTGATCCATCTGTGGCAGAGTCAGTTTGTCGGTTCAGTTCAGAGTCTGTTGCGTATGGTGAGAGTAGTGGATGCAATCCAGCTGACCGTAGGGTTCTAGAGTTGACCAGTGATGTCAATCTAGGGCGGATTGGCTAGCTACTCGAGATACTACCTAAGTCTGTAAAGACAAGGTAGGAGAGTTCAGAGTTCAGAGGCTCAGATGGGTCAGAGGTAGTCCTTTGAGGGGACAGTATAGCATACCCAGAAGTTTGATATCAACCCTACAGGCTCGTGAAGTCGTTAGGGAAGTTAGTCAGGAGTTTTCTTGCTCTTGTTTGAGCACATAGCCAGGTCAGGGAACCAGCCTCAGTATTCATAGACAGGAAAAGAGAAAGAGTGTTATATGTTATCCCAGACGAGTTAGCAGGTTTACCATTAGTAAACCCAGTAGAATTTGAAAGTTAAGTGAGAATGGAGACTAAATTCATCTTCACCTCTTCTTTTGAAATGGTATCTGTAGCCTGTAAGAGTTAGAAAAGCAGTTGCAAGATTGAGAGAGATAGTAGAGCAGTTGTGAACTTGGTAGATAAGGATTCTATCCGACTTAGTACTACACCCTGGAGTGTTCCAGTATCGTTGTGAGAAATGAAGGATGAAACCTTGAGATTTTGTCACAACTGTGACGAGTTGCACAAAATCACTACCAAGGACAGGTGTTGCCATGCAGAATGGATGATCTATAGGACCAGCTAGTAGAAGCTGGTTGTTTTGCATAATAGATCTAAGAGTTGGGAACTATATGGCCAAAGTCAGTTAGAGCAGAAAAGTCAATTTAACAGTTGCGTAGCGATGAGATTTTGATTGTAATGAAGAGGTTAAACCAGAGGGAAGGGGTAAAACTGCTCAGCGACTCTGAGTATACAAGACAAGATTTACTGGGTAAGGCTTAGCTGCCCTCAGTCAGATGTCGCTTATCAGTTTATCCTATAGAAACAGATAGCTAGAGAGCTAGAGATAGTCTAGTAATGTTAGAAGGGATCAAAAGAGAAGAAGCCAGTATAGTAAAGAAGAAAAGCGGGCAAGGATCAGAGTGCACAGCAAAATCGTAGAATAGTTTAGAGAAACAGAGAAGCATGCCCGTTATCTACGAAATGTTGTAGATTTTCAGAGAACATGGCATAGAGGTCAAGTTCTGTAAGCTGAGTGCAATTTCAGGGCATGTCTGTTTCATTGTGATGTGTCACAATAGAACATCGAAAGTAAGTAGAGAGAGAGAACGTGATAGCCAAGTCATCTAGCATGTCCGTAGAGTTATAAAGCCGAGAAGCATCAAAGAGAAAGGAAGATCCGTAGTCAGATGAAAGATTCAAGTCAGTTGTTGTGTACTAACAGAAGTGAGAAGTAAAGAGAAGTAAAGGTTCGTATAACCAGAGTAGTGTAAATAAGCTGAGAAAAGTCAAAGAAAAGGAAAGTTAGTGTAACAGCCCGCTTACCGGACCATCACCGGCACTAGGATCCAGATCGGCTTAAGGCCGCCGGGACCCGTAGTAAGCCTACTGTCAACTCTGTGTACCTGATAAATCCCATACATGATCATACTTAAGCTTAAAACTGTTACTTACTCTTTTTTTTTTTTTCTTTGCTTGACTATCTTTTCTTTCTGTATAACTTCCACTAAGCCTGGACTATGCATGCTCTGTCTGTATGCACTCGAAGAGTGATACCTGCTATGGTACCATACAGTGACTACAGAGATAGAAAGACTACCATGCACCAAGCTTAGCTCATCATCATCACAACATTATCTCAATCATATATAACATAAAAGGATCATGTGCAAAGGGATAACAAGCACTAGGGCCAAGCACAATTCTATAACTCACTATATAACTTACTATTACATCATTTCTATACATTACATAAACTCTGTACTGTACATCATTATCATGTCCACTATTCTATACTATTACATATGCCTTTTACCCTTGCTATCTCTTTCTCTTTCTCTTCTCTGAGGCCCTGAAAAATGGGGTTAGGGAGAGGGATGAGCTGCTAAAGCCCAGTGAGCGGAATCTATAAAAAAATCACATTTAAAACATGCTATCATATGATGCATCACTGCACAAACATTTCACATCTCGGATTGGACATGATCCCAAAACTCCCTCTGTCAGTGCCCGGCCCCCAAAGGAGCTCACACAGGTCTTTCACTAACTACTCATGGTGCCCGACCCTATAAGGGCTCTCACAGGACTCATCCAAGGTAAATGCCCGGCCCCAAAGGAGCTCACACAGGACATACAATAATGACAGACTTATGGGCTATTGAGATCGCCTCGGTCCAATCCACATATACAAGTAATAATGCAATGCATCAACTTGGTGAATACTAATGCAAAGCATCCTACATAAACATGGCATTAATGATGCATGAATCATGCTAAAACAGTTCTTAACTTTTAAAATAAAGTTCTGTTCCACTCACCTCTGTCAACTGCTGAGCAGTCTCTGTAACTCTAACTCTGTGGGCCTCCTTGGTCTCTCGGGTCCGTACCTACACAGGTGGACTCAAATGAGGACCAAACTTACTTAAACATAACTCCTACTATCTCCCCAAAACCCCTCTAAAACATCATAGGCATGCATGGAAAAATGGGCAAAAGAAGGCTGGACTGGGCACTTTCGGCGGCTGGTTCGGCGGCCGAAACCTCCCTCCAGAGACGAAACTCATGCATGTTCGGCGGCACCTTCGGCGGCCGAAAGTCTCATCCAGAGACGAAACTCATGCACTTTCGGCGGCCGAACTCCCTCTTTCGGCGGCCGAAAGCCCCTTTCTCACCCAAAAGCCTAGCTTTCGGGGGCAAGGTTTGGCAGCCGAAACTGCCTCCACAAGGGGTTCGGCGGCCGAACCTTGCTTCGGCGGCCGAACCTGGATTCTCCAGAAAGGCAGAATCCGAGCACAACTCATGCTCTCAGCCTCCAAACTCCTATCAAACACCCATAACATGCATACCAACACTTCTCAACTAACATATAACATAACTCATGCATATAGAGGCCTAAAAACTAGTTCAAGCCCCAAAAACAACAACAAAACGCATATGAGCAACATATGCTCAAACTCATGCTTATACCCCAAAACATGCCATAAACCTCTCCAAAACTTCTAAAACTTGCTTTAAACATAAGGGGAGGTGAGGATCCATGCTTACCTCTTGAAGAACTAGAGGATTGATGATCCAAGCTTGGAGATAGGAGAAAACTCAATCAAACTCTCCAAGTGCTCAACTTTGCTTCCTTTTGCTCAAATCTCTAAAACAAAGCTCAAATCAAGTTAAAACATGCAAGATTTGAGGAAAACATGAGAAATCACACCAAGGAGAGCTTGAACCTACCTTTGACCCAAAAACAGAGTGTTTAACACTCAAGTCTCGGGCAAAGGGGCTTTTGTAGTGGCCAACCGACTCTTCCTTCGGCGGCCTAACGTGCATGCGAAACCATGCAACTTTCGGCGGCCGAACTTCACCTTCGGCGGCCGAACCTGGCTTTTGTCCCCTTGGCCTTTTCATTTCAAAACTCAATTTTCTTAACTCAAAACATGCAAACATGATAAAAACACTTAAAAAACATCTTAAAAACCTTTCTTATACCCTTAGGGCAAGCTCCGACATCCTCGAATCCCGACTTCCAACGGAAAATCCGCCGGAACGTAGGAATTCCGATACCGGGGTCTAGCCGGGTATTACATTCTCCCCCCCTTAAGAACATTCGTCCCCGAATGTTCCTCTCTAACTCAAAACAGAGTAAAAACATAACATAAAGCACATAAAGAACAAAAGAAGCTAACACTAACCTCAAAAGAGATGGGGGTACTGTTGGAGCATAGACTCCCGTGTCTCCCAGGTGCACTCTTCTATGTTATGGTGGTTCCAGAGGACTTTCACCATCGGGATCTCCTTGTTCCTTAGCTTTCTGATCTGGGTGTCAATGATCCGCACTGGTTGTTCTACATACGTGAGATCACCTAGGATCTCCACATCTGGTTCGCTGAGAACCTTACTCGGATCTGACACAAACTTCCTTAGCATCGAAACATGGAAGACTGGATGGATCCTTTCCATAGACATAGGCAAATCAAGCTTATACGACACATTTCCGACCTTCTGCAAAATCTCAAAAGGTCCAATGTACCGCGGAGCCAGCTTACCTTTCCTCCCAAAACGAACCACCCCTTTCATTGGAGACACCTTCAACAAGACCAGATCCCCCTCCTCAAACTCTATGTGCTTTCTGCGAACGTCTGCATAGCTCTTCTGCCGACTAACAGCAGTCTTGAGCCTCTCTCTGATGATGGGCACCACCCTGTTCGTGATCTCTACTAACTCAGGCCCTGCTAGGGACCTTTCTCCAACCTCTTCCCAACAAACTGGTGACCTGCACTTCCTCCCATACAGAGCTTCATATGGGGCCATCCCTATGCTAGCATGATGACTATTGTTGTAGGCAAACTCCACTAAGGGTAGATGCTGCCTCCAAGATCCGCCAAAATCTAGCACACACATTCGAAGCATATCTTCTATGGTCTGGATGGTCCTCTCTGACTGTCCGTCAGTCTGTGGATGGAAAGCAGTGCTGAAGTCTAATCTTGTGCCCATAGCCTCTTGCAGACTTCGCCAAAACCTGGAGGTAAACTGGGGTCCTCTGTCAGACACTATAGAAACAGGAGCCCCATGTAACCTCACAACTTCCTCAACATATACCTGCGCTAGCTTGTCCACAGAGTAGCCACTCCTGACAGGAATGAAGTGAGCAGATTTAGTCAGTCTATCCACAATCACCCATATGGAGTCTAGTCTGTTGGACGTCGCCGGTAACCCCACTACAAAATCCATGGCTATATTCTCCCATTTCCATTCTGGAATCGGCAGTGGGTTAAGCATTCCAGCCGGCTTCTGGTGCTCTAGCTTCACCCTTTGACATATCTCGCAGGCTGACACAAACTGTGCCACTTCTCTCTTCATTGCTGGCCACCAATACACTCTCTTCAGATCTTGATACATCTTGGTGGCTCCAGGGTGAATGCTATATCTCGCATTATGAGCTTCCCTCATAATGTCTCCTTTCAAACTGATGTCGTCTGGTACACATAGTCTATGCCCGTAGCGGAGAATCCCTTGGTTGTCGAATCTGAACTCTTCGCTCTTGCCTGACTGAACAGTCCTGGCAATCTTGATCAACTCTGGATCCTCATGTTGTTTCTGAGCCACCTGCTCCAGAAACACGGGTGTAACTTTCATCTGTGCAATCAAAGCACCTGTACCAGTTAACTCTAACTGTAGCCCTTCCTCAACTAACCTGTAGAAGTCCTTCACCACCGGCCTCCTTTCTGCTGTAATGTGGGATAAACTGCCTAATGATTTCCGGCTCAAGGCATCGGCTACAACATTTGCCTTTCCCGGATGATACTGGATCTTGCAATCATAATCACTAAGCAATTCCACCCACCGTCTCTGCCTCAAATTTAACTCCCTCTGACTCAGGATGTGCTGTAGGCTCTTATGATCTGTAAAGATCTCACATTTCACCCCATAGAGGTAATGCCTCCACATCTTGAGTGCAAAGATAACAGCTGCCATCTCAAGATCGTGTGTTGGATAGTTCAGCTCGTGCTTCTTCAGCTGTCTAGAAGCATAAGCTATTACTCTGTCATTCTGCATTAACACACAACCTAATCCCACTCGGGACGCATCACAGAACACTGTGAAGTCTTCATCACTAGTAGGCAGAGCTAACACCGGTGCTGAAGTTAATCTTCTCTTTAACTCTTCAAAGCTCTCTTCACATTGGTCAGACCATGTGAATCTCTGGTTCTTTCTGGTTAATCTGGTCATAGGAGCCGCTATCTTAGAGAAGTCCTGAACGAACCTCCTGTAGTAGCCTGCCAAACCCAAGAAACTCTTGACCTCTGTCACTGTGGTGGGTCTAGGCCAATTGGCTACAGCTTCTATCTTCTTGGGGTCCACTGCTATACCTTGATCTGACACTACATGCCCCAAGAATGAAATGCTCCTTAGCCAGAACTCACACTTGGAGAACTTGGCATATAAACCATGCTCTCTCAAGGTCTGCAGGACTATCCTCAGATGATGGGCATGCTCCTCTGCATTCCTGGAATACACCAAGATATCATCTATGAAGACAATAACAAAGTGATCCAGGTACTCTCTGAAAACTCGGTTCATGAGATCCATGAATGCTGCAGGGGCGTTAGTCAACCCGAACGGCATCACTAAGAACTCATAATGCCCATATCTGGTCCTGAAAGCTGTCTTAGGTACATCCTCTTCCCTGATTCTCAGCTGATGATAGCCCGATCTCAGATCTATCTTAGAAAAACAACCTGCTCCTGCTAGCTGGTCGAATAGATCATCGATCCTGGGTAGAGGATACTTATTCTTGGTAGTGACTTTGTTCAACTGCCTGTAGTCGATACAAAGTCTAAGGGATCCATCCTTTTTCTTGACAAACAACACTGGAGCACCCCAGGGTGAGGTACTTGGACGGATGAAACCCTTATCTACCAACTCCTGTAGCTGCTCTTTCAACTCTTTCAGCTCTGCTGGTGCCATCCTGTAGGGAGGAATAGAGATCGGTCTGGTACCAGGCACTAACTCTATCTCGAACTCTATTTCCCTATCAGGTGGTAGTCCTGGAAGCTCATCTGGAAACACATCTGGGAACTCTCTGACTACGGGCACTGAACTGGGGTCCCTAACCTGACTGTCTAGCTCTCTCACATGTGCTAGATATCCCTGACATCCCCTCCTGAGCAACCTACGAGCCTGTAGGGCTGATATCAGACCTCTAGGCGTGCCCCTCCTGTCTCCTCTGAAGACAAACTCAGATCCATCCTCATCTCTGAACTTAACTACCTTGTCTCTGCAGTCCAAGGTAGCACCATATGCAGATAGCCAATCCATCCCTAGAATGACGTCAAAATCTGTCAACTCTAGAACCACAAGGTCAGCTGGAAGGCATCTACCATCTAAAAACACTGGACTATGTCGACAGACTGTCTCTGCCAACGATGGATCACACTTAGGGCCACTGACCCATAGGGGACACTCTAACCCAGACGTCATCAAACCCACTCTCTCTATGGCTCTGGGAGCAACAAAGGAATGCGAAGCACCAGGGTCTAACAAAGCATACACCTCAGAACACCCAATAAGGAGATTACCTGACACCACGGTGTTAGAAGTGTTTGCCTCCTGCTGTGTCATCGTGAAAATCCGCGCCGGAGCTGACGGACCTCCACCTCGGGGACCCGCAGATGAAGAGGCTGACCCTCTCCCTCTGCCTCTGCCCTGTGTCATAACTGAAACTGGTGGCTGTGGCATGCTAGCTGGAGCTGTCTGATGGGATGGTGCCGTGAAAGATGCCTGTGGGCACTCACGAGCCATGTGTCCCTCCTGGCCGCACCTGTAACATCCTGTAATCCCCAAACGACAAACTCCTCTGTGCGCTTTACCGCACCTACCACACACTGGCACCTCTGAGCCTGAACTCATGCCACTGCCTAATCCCAGACCTGCTTTAATCTTATTCCAGAACTTATTCTTCCTCGACTTCTGCGTGGAACCACTCCACTTCTTACCACTGGAAGTTGCTGCACCCTGTGAAGAGGGATCTGACTTACCCCTACCTGGGGTCTTAGAACCAGAAGACTGTGCCGGCTGCTGTTTCACTGTACCCTGTATAATGGCACTAGCCTCCATCCTCCGTGCTAAATCCACCACGGTGTGGAAACTCTCCCTCTCGGCTGCATGGATCAAAGAGGAATACCTGGAATGCAGTTTCATAGCATACCTCCTAGCCTTTTTCTGTTCCGTATCATAGGCCTGTCCTGCATACCGCAGCAACTCCAGAAACCTGTCAGTAAACTCATCAATACTCATATCCTCTGTCTGCTTGAGCTGCTCAAACTCTATCATCTTTAGCTCTTTCGAACTATCTGGGAATGCCCATCCGGCAAACTCATTAGCAAACTCCTCCCAAGACATGTTATCCAACCTAGGGTCCACATAGACGCCAAACCATTCCTTCGCCTTCTTACATTTTAAAGTGAACCCTGCCATCTGAATGGCTCTGGTATCATCTGCCCCTAACTCATCTGCTATCATCTTGACTGCTTTAATGTACTCAAACGGATCATCTCCTGATTGATACTTAGGAGCATCTAACTTTAGGTAATCAGTCATCTTTACCTTGCTCCTCACAGATGGGCCAGGTTGAGGTGTTTGGATAACTGGGGCTTCTGGTTGTACCACTGGTGGTGGTGGGGGAGGTGCAGAACTTTCTGGTGTAGAGTATGCTGGACTGGGGTAAAAAGGTGAGGGTGGATACATGGGATATGGTGGATATGGGGGGTAATACGGTGGATAAGGCATATATGTGGGATATGGGTGAAAACTAGGATAATCCGATGTCCCTCCCATCGAATATCCTGGGCCCTGTGGGTAGGGCTGATAGTGGGGTGGATAACCATACCCCGAGGCCTGACCGCCTCCCTGTGATGATCCCACATCCTCCTCTGTAGTGCCAACACCTAACCCTCCATCCCTTCTTGGATCCACATCCATCTCTTCCCTTGTATCACTAGATCTTCTTCTCTGTTCTGTCTCCCTCCTGCTTTCATCAAAAGACCTTCTAGGGTCCCTTGATGATCTTTCTCTGCCTGCCCTTTGGGACATAGCTCTTGGCAAAGCAGGGGGACGCCCTTCCATACCCTCATTCTCGGGCGGAGCTCCAGTCAATCTAGCTGATCGACGGGTTCCTCTCATCTTAGCTTCTGAAAACAGAACATGAACTTTAGCATCATAGGATCCATGTAACAACATGAGCCCTCAACTCATAACATAGCATCAAATGCACATGCATAAACTCTTGGCATTACACATCAAGACAGGACTCAACATCCTATCCTAGTGGACATGATCTTCCTATTGTGCTTGCCCTCTAAAACAACCTCTTTCCGATGTGAGATATCTCTAATCCCTGAGCATCTTAGCTCAGCACACCGTACTCTAGAGGCCCTATGCTCTGATACCAATCTGTAACAGCCCGCTTACCGGACCATCACCGGCACTAGGATCCAGATCGGCTTAAGGCCGCCGGGACCCGTAGTAAGCCTACTGTCAACTCTGTGTACCTGATAAATCCCATACATGATCATACTTAAGCTTAAAACTATTACTTACTCTTTCTTTTTTTTTTTTTCTGCTTGACTATCTTTTCTTTCTGTATAACTTCCACTAAGCCTGGACTATGCATGCTCTGTCTGTATGCACTCGAAGAGTGATACCTGCTATGGTACCATACAGTGACTACAGAGATAGAAAGACTACCATGCACCAAGCTTAGCTCAATATCATCACAACATTATATCAATCATCATATATAACATAAAAGGATCATGTGCAAAGGGATAACAAGCACTAGGGCCAAGCACAATTCTATAACTCACTATATAACTTACTATTACATCATTTCTATACATTACATAAACTCTGTACTGTACATCATTATCATGTCCACAATTCTATTACATATGCCTTTTACCCTTGCTATCTCTTTCTCTTTCTCTTCTCTGAGGCCCTGAAAAAATGGGGTTAGGGAGAGGGATGAGCTGCTAAAGCCCAGTGAGCGGAATCTAAAAAACATCACATTTAAAACATGCTATCATATGATGCATCACTGCACAAACATTTCACATCTCGGATTGGACATGATCCCAAAACTCCCTCTGTCAGTGCCCGGCCCCCAAAGGAGCTCACACAGGTCTTTCACTAACTACTCATGGTGCCCGACCCTATAAGGGCTCTCACAGGACTCATCCAAGGTAAATGCCCGGCCCCAAAGGAGCTCACACAGGACATACAATAACGACAGACATATGGGCTATTGAGATCGCCTCGGTCCAATCCACATATACAAGTCATAATGCAATGCAGCAACTTGGTGAATACTAATGCAAAGCATCCTACATAAACATGGCATTAATGATGCATGAATCATGCTAAAACAGTTCTTAACTTTTAAAATAAAGTTCTGTTCCACTCACCTCTGTCAACTGCTGAGCAGTCTCTGTAACTCTAACTCTGTGGGCCTCCTTGGTCTCTCGGGTCCGTACCTACACAGGTGGACTCAAATGAGGACCATACTTACTTAAACATAACTCCTACTATCTCCCCAAAACCCCTCTAAAACATCAAAGGCATGCATGGAAAAATGGGCAAAAGAAGGCTGGACTGGGCACTTTCGGCGGCTGGTTCGGCGGCCGAAACCTGCCTCCAGAGACGAAACTCATGCATGTTCGGCGGCACCTTCGGCGGCCGAAAGTCTCATCCAGAGACGAAACTCATGCACTTTCGGCGGCCGAACTCCCTCTTTCGGCGGCCGAAAGCCCCTTTCTCACCCAAAAGCCTAGCTTTCGGGGGCAAGGTTTGGCAGCCGAAACTGCCTCCACAAGGGGTTCGGCGGCCGAACCTTGCTTCGGCGGCCGAACCTGGATTCTCCAGAAAGGCAGAATCCGAGCACAACTCATGCTCTCAGCCTCCAAACTCCTATCAAACACCCATAACACGCATACCAACACTTCTCAACTAACATATAACATAACTCATGCATATAGAGGCCTAAAAACTAGTTCAAGCCCCAAAAACAACAACAAAACTCATATGAGCAACATATGCTCAAACTCATGTTTATACCCCAAAACATGCCACAAACCTCTCCAAAACTTCTAAAACTTGCTTTAAACATAAGGGGAGGTGAGGATCCATGCTTACCTCTTGAAGAACTAGAGGATTGATGATCCAAGCTTGGAGATAGGAGAAAACTCAATCAAACTCTCCAAGTGCTCAACTTTGCTTCCTTTTGCTCAAATCTCTAAAACAAAGCTCAAATCAAGTTAAAACATGCAAGATTTGAGGAAAACATGAGAAATCACACCAAGGAGAGCTTGAACCTACCTTTGACCCAAAAACAGAGTGTTTAACACTCAAGTCTCGGGCAAAGGGGCTTTTGTAGTGGCCAACCGACTCTTCCTTCGGCGGCCTAACGTGCATGCGAAACCATGCAACTTTCGGCGGCCGAACTTCACCTTCGGCGGCCGAACCTGGCTTTTTGTCCCCTTGGCCTTTTCATTTCAAAACTCAATTTTCTTAACTCAAAACATGCAAACATGATAAAAACATCTTAAAAACCTTTCTTATACCCTTAGGGCAAGCTCCGACATCCTCGAATCCCGACTTCCAACGGAAAATCCGCCGGAACGTAGGAATTCCGATACCGGGGTCTAGCCGGGTATTACAGTTAGTAGTCATATGAAAGAGTCAGGTCGATTGTGTACAAGCAAGAGTGGTAAACAATTAGTGTAGACACAGCTTAAGCAGTGAAGGGTCAGCAAAGTCAGACAGTATAGCCAACCCGGGAGTTTTACTCCAGGGGTATCTGTGTCTCTTTGTAGAGACCGATGGTAGGCTTTCTTCTTGTTTCCCTGTATGTTTATTGTTGTTGTTTTAACATTCGAGGACGCATGTTTTTAAAGGAGGGAAGAATGTAATACCCGGCTAGATTCAGACATCGGAATTCCTACCGTCCGGGGGAGTTCGAGGATGTCAGAGGTCTCTGGAAGGGTAAGAGAAAGTTTTCTAAAATATTTGCAAGTGTTTTAAAGGTTTAGCGTAGAAAAGGATTGAGTTTTGAAGAGATATGGCCAAGGAGGCATTTTGCCATGTTCGGCCCCCTAAGGTTAAGTTCGGCCGCCTAAAGTTCCCTAGTTTCGGCCCCCGAAGGTTAAGTTCGGCCGCCGAAGGTTGCATAGTTTTGCATGCGATTCGGCAGCCGAACCTGAGGCGGTTGCTCATCTATAAGGGCACCGAGTGGCAGAAAAAGGAGGAGGTTTCTTCTCTCCTTCTGACCTAGGTGAGGTCTTGATCTCCTTAAAGTATTTTCATGGTTTTTCTTCAAATCTTTCACGGTTTTAATGAGTTTTACCCTTGTTTTGAAGAGTTGTGAGCTTGAAACAAGGTTTTGAAGCTTTTGAAGCTTGGTTTCTCCATATCTTTGAGTTTGGATCATATCAGCCTTTGTTCTTCAAGAGGTAAGTGTTGATCCATGGTTCTTATGATGTTTTTATGAGTTTTGTAAAGGGAAAAGGGAGCTAGGCATGAGTTTGCATGAGATGTGCATCATAGGGTTTATGAATCCTTTATGTTTGATGTGTGTCTTGTGAGCTTGTTGTTGGAGTTTAAAGTTATTTGAAGCTCCCTTAGGCTTGTTGAAGTGTTTATGCATGTTTTAGAAGGGTTAAATGCATGTGTTGAGGTCTGAACAGGTGATGGAGGGACTGGCAGGCGTCCTTGTGCACGAAATTGAGTTCTGGCTAAACTCAGGTTCGGCCCCCGAAAGTCCAAGTTAGGCCGCCGAACATGCCTGACTTTCGTCTCTGGAGGAGACATTCGGCCGCCGAAGGTGCTGCCGAAGGTGCCCTGTCCAGCCTTCCTTTGCTTGTTTTGCATGCATGTTTTGTGATGTTTTAGAGGGTTTTTGGAGAGATGTTCATAGTTATGTTAGAGTATGTTTGGTACCTCATTTACGTCCATCTGTGTAGGATTGGACCCGAGGAACCAAGGTGTTTAGCAGTAGTAGCTGTTAGAGGTAGCCCAGAGTTAGCCAAGCAGTGGCTACAGGTGAGTGGAACTAAACTGAATATTTTATTTTGAGAAATGACACGATTCTAGCATGATCCACGCATCATAAACTGCCATGTTATGTATTAGGTTGTGTTGCATTAGAATTCACGAATATGATGCATTGCATATGTTGTTGTTCCTGTGGATGAATGTTGGATGATCCTTAGCCCTTGACAGAGAGCAGATACAGAGTTATGGCATGAGATAGCCATACCAGGTCGCCCCTGGATAGTCCAGGTCGCTCCTGGTACTATGAGTGAGACAGCTGGGCTGTCAAATCAGAGTTAAGTGTAGACCAGGTGAGACCTCGTCTCCTTGGCACAGTTGGTCATGTTATGATATCAGAGCGATAAGTGTAGACCAGGTGATGACATAGTCTCCTTGGCACAGTTGGCATTATTATAACATGTAGTTAAGGGTTATTGGTGACAAATTCATCCTTGAGATGATATGTTTGTGATGTGATGCATTTCATGAGAGCATGTAATGAATGAACTGTTTTTACTGTTCCTCCTCACTGGGCTGTAGTAGCTCATCCCACTCCCTTAACCCCAGTTTTGCAGGTTCTGAGATAGCTATGGGAAGTTAAAGTCAGCAAGAGTACAGAGGAAAGTTATGCATGAATGTATGTTTGTAATAGCATAGTGGACATGATGTAATTAAAAGATTAGTTGTAATGTAATGTATAGATATGTACTGTCGTCTACTGGATAGACTTGTGCTTTTCCTAGTATCATTGCTATAGTGTGATGTATGATTAATCCCTTGTACATGAATCCTGTTTTACGTTTCTTGTTGAGAAATGTGTGAGTTAGGCTTAATGTATGGCTTTGATGTGATACCAGTGGATTGTGTTACAGAGTAAAAGGGTTTCACTCCCTTGATCCACAGCAGATAGTAGTCCCTGGTATAGGCCCTGAGGGCCATTTCAGATTGATATATCTGAGTAGTAGTAGTGAAGCCTACAAAGTTTTACAGGATGGTTGAGTATCGTTGTATCATGTATGGGATTTATCAGGTACACAGAGAGTATAGTCGGCTTGCTACGGGTCCCGGCGGCCTTAAGCCGATCTGGATCCTAGTGCCAGTAATGGTTCGGGCCGTTACAGAGGGGTACCGGTTTCCGGGTCGTTACATTACTGCTGCCATCTCAAGGTCATGTGTGGGGTAATTCAACTCATGCTTCTTCAGCTGCCTAGAAGCATAAGCAATCACCCTCTCATTCTGCATCAGTACACAACCCAGTCCCACACGGGACGCATCACAAAAGACTGTAAAGTCCTCATCACTAGATGGCAGAGCTAAAACTGGTGCTGAAGTCAACCTCTTCTTAAGCTCTTCGAAACTCTCTTCGCATTGGTCGGTCCACAGAAACTTCTGATTCTTCCTGGTTAGTATGGTCAGAGGAGCTGCTATTTTCGAGAAGTCCTGAACGAACCTCCTGTAGTAACCTGCCAAACCCAAGAAACTCCTGATCTCTGTCACTGAAGTGGGTCTAGGCCAGTTAGCTACAGTTTCTGTCTTCTTGGGGTCCACCTCTATCCCATTTTCTGTCACAACATGCCCCAAGAATGAAATGCTCCTCAGCCAGAACTCACACTTGGAGAACTTGGCATACAAGCCATGCTCCCTCAAGGTCTGTAGAACTATCCTCAGATGATGGGCATGCTCCTCTACATTCCTGGAATACACTAAGATATCATCTATGAAGACAATAACAAAGTGATCCAGGTACTGACTAAATACTCTGTTCATGAGATCCATGAATGCTGCAGGTGCGTTAGTTAACCCGAACGGCATTACAAGGAACTCAAAATGCCCATATCTGGTCCTGAAAGCCGTCTTTGGCACCTCCTCATCTCTGATCCTCAGCTGATGGTACCCAGATCTCAGATCTATTTTGGAGAAACAACCCGCTCCTGCTAGCTGGTCGAATAGATCGTCGATACAAAGTCTAAGGGATCCATCCTTCTTTCTGACAAACAAAACTGGAGCACCCCAGGGTGAGGTACTCGGTCGGATGAAGCCCTTGTCTACCAGCTCTTGCAACTGTTCTTTCAATTCCTTCAACTCGGCTGGAGCCATCCTGTAGGGAGGGATAGAGATCGGTCGGGTTCCAGGCATCAATTCTATCTCGAACTCTATCTCCCTAGCAGGTGGTAAACCTGGCAACTCGTCTGGGAAGACGTCTAGAAACTCTCTAACCACTGGCACCGAGGTGGGCTCTCTAACCTAACTGCTAAGCTCTCTCACATGAGCCAAATACCCCTGACATCCCCTCCTAAGCAACCTACGAGCCTGAAGAGCTGATATCAGACCTCTAGGTGTACCCCTCATGTCTCCTCTGAAGACTACCTCTGACCCATCCTGACCTCTGAACCTGACTACCTTGTCTCTGCAGTCCAAGGTAGCACCATGGGTAGATAACCAGTCCATCCCTAGAATGACGTCAAAATCTGTCAAGTCTAGAACCACAAGGTCGGCGGACAAGCATCTTCCCTTAACAAACACAGGATTACACTGGCAGACTGACTCTGCCACTGATGGATCACACTTGGGTCCACTGACCCAGAGAGGACACTCTAACTTAGAGATCATCAACCCTAACCTCTGGACGGCTCTCGGTGTAACAAAAGAATGAGATGCACCAGGGTCCATCAAGGCATACACATCTGAACAACCAATGACTAAATTACCTGCCACCACGGTGTTAGATGCATCTGCCTCCTGCTGTGTCATCGTGAAGATCCGTGCTGGAGCTGATGGACCTTCACCTCTGAAACCCGCTGAAGAAGAGGCTGCCCCTCTCCCTCTGCCTCTGCCACTGGCCTGAGTCATGGCTGGAGCTGCTGGCTGCGCTACACTGCCTGAAGCTGTCTGCTGGGACTGTGCCATCGGGGCTGCTCTTGGACAATCTCGAGACATATGCCCCTCCTGACCACATCTGTAACAGGCCGTCGTCCCAAACCGACATACTCCTCTGTGTGGCTTACCACACCTTGCACAAACTGCATTATCCGCACCAGAGCTTGAGCCACTCCCTAGTCCCAGACTGGACTTAACCTTGTTCCAGAACTTGTTCTTCTTAGACTTCCTGGGACCTCTGTCCCACTTCTTGCTACCTGAGGTTGCTGCACTCATTGAAGAAGAGCCTGGGGTCTTAGAACCAGAAGGCTGTGCCACTGACTGTTTAACTGACCCTTGAACGATGGCACTGGCCTCCATTTTCCGAGCCATATCCACTATGGCATGGAAGCTCTCCCTATCTGTTGACTGGATCAAGGAGGAATATCTGGAGTGGAGTTTCATGATATACCTCCTTGACCTTTTCTGATCTGAGTCAAGGCTTTGCCCTGCAAAAGGCAACAGCTCCAAAAATCTGTCTGTGAACTCCTCTACACCCATCTCATCAGTCTGCCTCAACTGCTCAAACTCTATCATCCTCAGCTCCCTTGAACTATCTGGGAAAGCCCATCCTGCAAACTCGTTTGCAAACTCTTCCCAAGATATGCTATCCACTTTCGGGTTCACATAATTCTTGAACCACTCTCGTGCCTTCTTGCACTTAAGTGTGAACCCAGCCATCTGAATGGCTCTACTATCATCAGCCCCAATCTCATCTGTGATCACCTTAACCCTCTCCAGATACACAAACGGGTCATCCCCTTTTTCATACTGGGGAGCACCCAACTTCATGTAGTCGGTCATCTTGACCTTGCTCCCACTGGCTGAGCTAGGTCTAGGAGGTTGGGTAACTGGGGCTGCTGGTTCTGCTGGGGGAGGAGGAGGTGCAGCATCCCCTGGGGTAGGGTTTGCTGGATTTGGATAGTAAGGTGGAGGTGGATACATTGGGTACTGTGAATATGGTGGGTAGTAGGGTGGGTATGGCATCTGTGTGGGATAAGGGCTAAAGCTGTGGTAGTCCGATGTGCCTCCCATCGAATACCCGGGGTTTTGTGAGAAGGGTGGGTAGTAAGGTGGCTGAACAAATCCCGAGGCCTGAGTGCCTCCTTGGGATTCTCCCATTCCTTCTTCTGACATACTGACTCCCAGACTGCCATCCCTCCTCTGCTCTACATCCATATCATCCCCCATGTCCTCTGACGCTCCTCCCTGAACTGTTCCTCGGACTGATCTGCTTCTACCCAGATCCAAAGACCTTCTAGGGTCTCTTACTGCTCTTTCTCTGCTAGACCTACTAGACATTTCCCTAGGCAATGCTGGAGGACGGGCGCTCGTGCCCTCATCCTCGAGTGGTACTCCAGTCAATCTTGCTGATCGACGAGTTCCTCTCATCCTGTTTTCTGAAAAACAGTACACATCATATAAACATTAACATCATATGGTTCATGTGGGCACACATGAACCCGCATCACACATCATAGCATATCATTCATATCATAGCATTTCACATCATCATGTAAGACAGGACTCCACATCCTATCCTAGTGGACATGACCTTCCTATTGTGCTTGACCTTCTATAACATCTATGAGCCCGACACTCTAGGTCCGACCATATGAACCTAGGGCTCTGATACCATTCTGTAATGACCCGAAAATCGGACCGCTACCGGCGCTAGGATCCAGATCGGCTTAAGGCCACCGGGACTCGTAGCAAGCCTGACATGCAACCTGTAAACCTGTTTAATCCCATACATGATCAACAATCATACATAAAAATTTAAAACTTTTCTTTCATACATTCTATCATCCACCAAACTCAACCTGTGCATGCACTGAACATATACATAATCATAAACTTGACCCCTCTAGATGACATGTTGGATGAGCTTCATGGTGCCAGGTACTTTACAAAAATTGATCTTATGAGTGGATATCATCAGATTAGGATGAAACCTGGTGATGAATGGAAAACTGCATTTAAGACAAAGTATGGTGTGTATGAATGGTTAGTTATGCCTTTTGGTTTGTCCAATGCACCTAGTACGTTTATGAGGCTAATGAATCATGTGTTGCGTGCATACTTAGGAAAATTTGTTGTTGTTTACTTTGATGATATCTTGATCTATAGCAGGTCTCTCGACGAACATATTGAGCATGTTAGGTTGGTTCTGCAGGTTTTGAGGAAAGAGAGCTTGTATGCTAAACTTAAGAAGTGCACATTTTGTATAGATAGACTTGTTTTCCTTGGTTTTGTTGTGAGTGCACAGGGAATTGAGGTAGATGAAGAGAAGGTGAAAGCTATAAAGGAGTGGCCTATTCCTAAATCTATTTCAGATGTGAGGAGCTTTCATGGCCTTGCAAGCTTTTACAGGAGGTTTGTGCGCGATTTCTCTACGATTGCAGCACCACTCACAGGAATTATTAAGAAGGAAGTTGGGTTCAAGTGGGGAGAGGAGCAACAGAAAGCTTTTGACTCCTTAAAAGGGAAGTTAACATCCGCTCCTATATTATCTTTACCTAACTTTGATAAAACTTTTGAAATTGAGTGTGATGCTTCTGGCATAGGTATTGGGGCTGTGTTGATGCAAGAGAAGAAACCAATAGCCTATTTCAGCGAGAAGTTGAACGGAGCACATCTCAATTATTCAACCTATGAAAAGGAGTTGTATGCCTTGGTGAGAGCATTGGACGTGTGGCAACACTATCTCCTGCCCAAGGAGTTTGTGATACATACGGATCATGAGTCCTTAAAACACTTGAAGGGACAAGGCAAGTTGAATAAGAGGCATGGTAAGTGGGTTGAGTTTATTGAACAATTTCCATATGTGATTAAGTATAAGCATGGGAAAGACAATGTGGTTGCAGATGCCTTGTCTAGGAGGTATGCTTTAATTAATGTTATGAGTTCTAAATTGCTTGGTTTTGAACATGTTAAGGACTTGTACATTAATGATGTTGATTTCGGCAATGTGTTTGTGGCTTGTGAGCATGGAGCTTTTAACTCTTTTTATAGGCATGATGGTTACTTGTTTAAGGGTAAGAAATTGTGTGTGCCCAGATGCTCTATGCGTGATTTGCTTGTGCTTGAATCTCATTGCGGGGGTTTGATGGGGCATTTTGGAGTACATAAGACTTATGACACCTTATTTGAGCATTTTTATTGGCCCTCTATGCGCAAAGACGTTGAGAAAGTGTGTGCATCTTGTATTGCATGTAGACAGGCCAAGTCTAAATCTATGCCTCATGGTCTTTATATGCCTTTACCTGTTCCTAGTTCACCTTGGATGGATATTTCTATGGACTTTGTGCTTGGCTTACCTAGGACTAGGCGTGGTAGAGATAGCATATTTGTTGTTGTTGACAGGTTTAGCAAGATGGCTCACTTCATTCCTTGCCATAAAACTGATGACGCCATCAATATAGCTGACTTGTTCTTCAGGGAAGTGGTTCGACTTCATGGAGTGCCAAGGACAATCGTGTCAGATAGAGATGCAAAGTACCTTTCGCACTTTTGGAAAGTATTGTGGGGTAAGTTGGGTACTAAACTCTTATATTCTACTACTTGTCATCCACAGACAGATGGCCAAACAGAGGTGGTGAATAGAACTCTTGGTACCTTACTCAGAGCTATAGTGGGTAAGAATTTGAACACTTGGGAAGAATGCTTGCCTTTCATTGAGTTTGCATATAATCGCAGCATACATTCTTCTACGGGGTTTTCTCCATTTGAGCTTGTTTATGGTTTTAACCCACTAACTGTACTTGATCTTGTTCCTTTACCTTTACATGAGCTTGCTAGCTTAGATGGTACAAAAAAGGCAGAATTGGTGAAGTCCTTGCATGAGAAGGCTAGGTCTAACATAGAGAAGAGGAACAAGGTGTATGCTGACAGGGCAAATAGGAGACGGAAGAAAGTGGTGTTTGTTCCTGGTGATTGGGTTTGGGTGCACTTCCGAAAGGAACGATTTCCAAATCAGATGAAGAATAAGCTGGATGCTCGTGGTGATGGTCCATTTCAAGTCTTAGAGCGAATCAATGACAATGCTTATAAAATAGACTTGCCAGGTGAGTATGGGGTTAGTGCTACCTTTAATGTGTCTGACTTGTCTCCTTTTGACCATGTTCCAGATTTGAGGACAAATCTTTTCGAGGAAGGAGGGAATGATACGAACCAGCAAACACAATCACACGAGAATCAAGGAAGCAAGGATCCATTGGTGCTCCCTAGCGGACCAGTGACAAGGAGCAAAGCTAAGAAGCTTAAAGCAGCTATGAACTTACACATTCAAGAACAAGTAACACAAGAATTGACTGAGCTTGCCTTTAGCAAATGTCTCGTGAAGCTTGAAGACACACCTAAGCTACTCACCTTGCTTAAAGTGTGTAATGGAGATAGCGCTGTCTAATTTATTCAGCATTGATATGATGGGCTTGCTACATTTTATGATTTAACACTTGTTTTATTTTAACTTTGTTTGGGCTTGTATTCTGGCCATATTTTACCTTTTCAGTTTTAGAGTGTTGGGCCATGTTTTGGGCTTATGTTTTAATACTTATGTGTTATTTTAGTATGTGATTGGGCTTGGGCCTTATGTGTTTAAGTCAGGCCCAAGAAGAGTGTCTTAGGGTTTTAATTGTTCTTCTCCTTACTATATAAGGATAAGAAACAATTGTAAGAGACAGCTTTGAATCAAACTTATCAGAATTATTTTCATGCCTTTGGCGTGTATTGGTTTGAGTGAGAGTGAGGATTTGCTTTCATCAATTACACCAAGAATCTCGATTAACTTATCAACTATTTGTTGTGGCGTTTGTCAGATTCTCATCTAAATCCTTCAATCATTGGTGTTTCAGCTTCTCTAAGTGTGGGGTGCCATAGGAGGTGGGTTTATCAGATCTTTGGATTCCATATCTACTTGTGCGTGTGGGTTTGAGGCTTGTGCCATAGGGTTCCGCGTCACTAGAGCCCAGTGAGCAGAATAGTAAAGCATTTAAAACATATGATAACATGAAATGCATCACATCACAACTAATCATATCAAGGATGAACTTGTCACCATTTAGCCCTCTACATAATCCAATCATGCTAGGGGCGTAGTGCAGGCCACACCTGGTCTTTCTCTTATCCATAACATAACATAACATACATAATCCATGATGCCGGGGGCGTAGTGCAGGCCACATCCGGTCTTTCTCTTACATAGTGCCAGGGGCGTAGTGCAGGCCACACCTGGACTTCCATATCATATCATCATGTCATAACATATGAGGGCTAATGGATCATTCAACATTCATCCACATCATCAACATATTATGCAATGCAACATATTCGTGATTTCTAATGCAAGCATCCTAGAATATCACATGGCATCCGTGATGCATGAACATGCTCAAAACTGATTTATTTATTTATTTAAAACCATAAGAGTCATTCCACTCACCTCTGGCTAGCTCTGACACTGACTGAAGCAGCTGACTCACTGCTGGGGTCCTCGGTTCCTCGGGTCTGAACCTACACAGGTGGACTCAAATGAGGGACCAAACAACTAGAACATAACTCTAAAAACATCCCCCAAAAACCCCCTAAAACGTCTCACAACATCCATGCAAAAACATGCAAAGGAAGGCTGGATAGGGCACTTTCGGCGGCAGGTTCGGCGGCCGAAAGTCCCTCCAGAGCCGAAAGTCAGGCAGGTTCGGCGGCACCTTCGGCGGCCGAAACTCCCAGACAGAGGCGAAACTCATGCATGTTCGGCGGCACTTTCGGCGGCCGAAACTCCCAGACAGAGACGAAAGTCTCCTTTCGGGGGCAAGCTTCGGCAGCCGAAGGCTGCCTCCACAAGAGGGTTCGGCGGCCGAAAGTCCCTTCGGCTGCCGAACCTAGTTTCTCCCAAAGGGCAGAAACTTGGTTCAAACATGCACAAATGCCTCCAAACTCCAACCAACATGCATTTAGCTCAACCAAAATATGCATACAAGCTCCTAGGGGTCTCAAACTACCTTAAACCCCAACTACAACACATCAAACACACATTACAAGCCACATTGTTCATGAACATACATTTATACCCATAAACATAACTATAACCTAAACATGCATTCTACCCCCATGAACTTCATGAAACTTACTTAAAACATAATGTAAGCTAGAGATCGACTCTTACCTCTTGAAGATCGAGAGTAGAGGCGACCAAACTTGGGGTTGGGAGAGATTTGAGTTCTTGAACCTCAAAGCTCCAAAACTTTGCTCAAAAGCTCAAATCTTCAAAACAAAGTTAAAACAAGTGAAAAACTTGAAGGATCTAGAGGAAAAGCATCAAAGATCGGTGAGGGGCGGCGAAAAGCTCACCTTGGCCTAAAATGGGGAAAAGCTCGCCCGTTTTCGGCTAAGGGACCCTTTTATAGTGGCTGGCCAGGCCACGTTCGGGGGCCGAAAGTGCCTCCGTATGCATGCCATGTTCGGCGGCAGAACTTGAGGTTCGGCGGCCGAATCTGGACTTCCCTCACTTATGCTTTCGGGGGCCTAAAGCACACCCGCAACGCATGCATGTTCGGCGGCCGAACTTTCAGTTTCGGCGGCCGAACCTGAGCTTTCCTCCAAGGTTGTTTTTATTCAAAAACTCATTTCCTTTTCATTCAACATCATCAAAAACATTAAAACATCTCATGAAAACATGGTTTTACCCTTCTAGAGGTCTCCGACATCCGAGATTCCACCGGACGGTAGAAATTTCAATACCGGAGTCTAGCCGGGTATTACACCAGTAAATTAGGATATCAAATCCACTTAAAATGATGGCAGGCCATTTCCATAAGAACAACCTGCAGGGGACCCACTTGGAACTAATGAGATTTATATAAGATAGAATGCTTACTGTTCCTATAGGACTTCCGTGTCAATTGATCAAAGTATTATACTTGCCATTATTGGATAAACAGCTAATAAGAGTCCAAATTAACAGGGAGTAATAAATCATTGCTTAATTACTTGAGGCACAAGTTACATTCTGCAGACTGGATTAGACAAGACCAGCATGTTATGTTTTGTTGAGTGTATCTTCTATTCAAGGCAAACCCGCTGGAATTTGCCATTGACAAACTGATCATATTTGAGGCAACTAAAATATTGTTTTCAGGGAAGTTCTGTTGTTATTGGAGTGAGCGACTCTAGAACCCTTTTCTTTTTTCTTTTTCTTTATGTGTTTTTACATTAGCATTTTACCATGTCAGCCTCTTGAAGCCTCAAGAATATGCTACATATTGTAAGAATTGCATATCCAAATACATAAATAATCCTTTTGTCAAACTAATAAGCTTTAGCTTAGCATTTACTAGACACATCTTCAGACCTGTGACTTATCAGAGTTCGAGTCTCAGTTGTAGCTACTTATGCAAGAAAAAAAAAAGAAAAGGAAAAAAAAAACCTTTATCAGAATGTGTGAAACGAATATATTCTATTTAACAAAATGATGCTTAACCATAAATAGGATAAAATAGGTCCATTATCATATATTTGGTGTGTGGCATTTGGAAGAGAATCACAATCCCCTAAATCTTTAAATTGAAATCTCTTTTCACAGTTTTTAGTTGCTCAGAGAAATTTACTTGTAGAAAAAAGTAAGATTTTTACAGTCTGTGTGATGGGAAACAGCCACACTTTTCCAACTGTGAGGACAAGAATTTTTTACAATATTGTCAGAAATCCATGTTTCTTTATCAATAACTACTTTTGGATTATGGGGATGTGCTAGAGATCTTAACCATTAAATTGATCTGTTGATCTGTAGAAATTACTGACAAATAAATCATGGAAAAGCTACTCTGGCTCTAGAAATGATCATAGAGTAACATTCAAGAACTATATTTATCTTTAAATCTCATTGTGAAAGAACAAAATTAATGTTAACAATGTACAAAATTGCCTTTGATTATTTTACAGGTCATGATCGATTCAAACGTGAAGTAAGCTGACAAAGATGTCTTCTCTGCATGGAATTGTAATACCACCCATTGGATGATTGAATCCAAACTCTTCCTCAGACTTTCTTAGCAATTCTTGAAATGAAGGCTTGTTCAACAACGATATTGGAACTATGAATCTCTTCTTTTGGCCTTCTCCAACATATACTGCTAGGTGGCCTTTTGGAACATCTGTAAAACTTGAAGCAGATTGATTTGGAAGCAAGTTTGATCGACGAAGAATCTGCTTAGCATGTGCAATAGCAGGAAAACGAATAGCCATTGTGATTAATTCTGTGGAAGCTGAAAATTTGCAGAAACGATAAAGGAAGGAGAGAAAAGTTTGGTTTGCAAGTAGAAAATGTGATGCTTGATGACTTGAGTTGGCTGTGGGGTGATATATGAGTATATATAGATCAAAGGGTATGTGAGAAAATCTATTATTAGTATAAATGAGTGGTGAAGAGGCTTCTTGGTGGAGCTTTCTGGGAGACATAGGTAACCCAAGGATCACATGGTACTGTCTAGCAAGTCCTTGTCAGGAAAATTAAAGAAAAGCTGACAGGAAAATCTTGTTATTTCCTGAATTTTTTTAATAAAGCTCTAGGCAGGAACTCATTTATGGCTCTTGGACATGAACATGGAAGACAAACACCAATGAAGATTGGGTGGATGATGTCCTACTGGCCACCAGACCACCCCCGCTTGCCATCAAAATGTGCCCACAATGGCGTAGTAAATATTTAAGGACAATTATTGTAGCCATGTCTAACCAGAATGGTGGGTTCCAACTGCCGAGCCACCGCATTTTTTCTCTGTTCCATCTATTTTCCTTTCCAGGCATGTTCCTGCCAACAATAGGCCTTTCATGGGTCCTCTCTGTGTAGTAAAATTAATCTTTTAGTTACTTGAAAAACATCTTAGGGCTTGATTTAGACGCTATTGCCTTGGCTCCAATTCAATATCATAAGAGATTTCGTCTTACTAATTCAAAATCAAGTAAAACATAACATCAAGACAACATATTTAGATATCGAAATAACAAGTAATAAACAGTATATCATGTCTAATAATACTGTAAATTAATGTGAAACTATTATTACATGTGACCGCTGATAGTTTTTCTGATAGCATGTCAGGACATGTTGTTATAGATTATATTTGAGATAGTGCGGAAAATATAAAAGAATACTGTAAATATGACAAGCTCTGGATATATAGAAATGATTGTTCTATTCTCATCTCTTCTTCCATCAAAAGGAAATTGGGAAAAAAAATTCTACAAGATTTACAAAATTGTTTGTTCATTCTTCCTAATGCAGCTTACAATCTAGTCAAGTGGGAAATTAAATCAACGAAGATGTCTTCACTGCATGGAATTGTGAGTCCACCCATTGGATGGTTGAAGCCGAATTCTTCTTCGGCCTTGCTTAGTAATTCTTGAAATGAAGGCTGGTTCAACAAAGATACTGGAATTACATATCTCTTCATCTGTGTTTCTCCTACATAAACAGCACAGTAGCCTTTAGGAACGCCATTCGACGTTGAATTTGATCGGCGAAGAATCTGAGTAGCTTGCTTAATACCAGGCAAACGAATAGCCATGGCTCTATGAAATTTTCTGGATGATGACAATATAAAATGTCAAATGATTTTTCTTTTCCTAGTTGGGAATTTGATTTGGCTGTGGAGCTAGAAACCCATGTTTGTGTATATATAGTAGTTTGGGAAGTGGGAAAAATCTATGAAAACATGGAGGAGTAGAGAAGAGGCAATTTGTGTGGTGTGTGATCACTGATCAGATACAAAGGCACTTGAAGTACACATGGTCTTGTCTTCCAACTCATCAGAAAAAACTTGGTACTAGTTGACACTCTTAAATTTTTTGTTGGAAAACAAATTTCATGTGAAATATACATATATGGATGAGAAAACTTGTACTGCTTTAATTGGCTAATATCATAGAAGACAAGCTTCAGACATGAAGGCCATCTCTGATCAGAAAAGCCAAGCTATTGGGGGACCTCTAATTGATGCATAAGATATTCCATTTACATGGATATCATGCTTTGCTTGTTGAGCTAAGTTAGAAGATTAGCTGATTCTTTTACATTTTCCACTGAAAAAGACAAGTCCAATGTTAGTTGAAGTAAAAAATATTAAAGAAAAGGGAATCAATATCTGCAACTTGAACTTTTGAGTGATGAATAACAAATTATGCAATTATCTAGAGGTCCTTGTAAGGGAGATCAGCATTTTTAACTAAAAGATACATAAGTACACAAACTCGGTAAACTGAGCCTTAACTTGTTTTCTCCATTCCATCTGGTATGGGAAGATGTCTTAATTAAGAAAAAAATCTAGCTAAAACTGCTAAGTCCTGTCTCACTACCTCCTTCTGCATCATTACTTTAGGCCTTATCCATTCTTTCTTATTTCTTACCACCTCAGTATGCTCGACCTTTCATGCAGAGATATGTGCAAAGTTGTCGAAAATGCTAAAGTTGAAGTATCAAAACTTTGTTTTTTTCCATTTAAGTGCAGAGTCTGAAGAAATAAATTAAAATAATGGAGTGGGTGAAAGAATTTGCATAATTGCTTTACAGCCTTAAAGGATGTCATATTTTCTTCTTCATTTCAGGACAGTGATGGGAAAGTCTCTTAAAGCTTCGTTCTTCTGGTGAAAAGAACTTTCTGTTTTAAAGAAAAATCATAAAGAAAATTGTAGTACACAATTTATAATATCTGAAGAAATAAAAATAATGGATTAATGCTTATGCTTTGTGTGTACATTGATTTTGTAACTCTACATTCTTTACAAAATTGCGTTGAGCGTTCAATCTCATGAACGATTTAAGCAAGAAATGACATCAATGAAGATGTTTTCGCTACAAGGAATAGTAAGACCACCCATTGGATGATCATATCCGAACTCTTCTTCAGCTTGGATTAATAAGTCTTGAAATGAAGGTTTGTTCAAGTATGATACTGGAATCATAAATCGCCTTGTTTGCTTTTCTCCAACATAGACTGCAAGGTAGCCCTTTGGCACATCCATGACTGCTGAAGCTATTTGGTTCGAAGTAGGAGAAGACCTCTGAAGGATTTGCTTAGCACGAAGAACAGCTGGCAAATGAAAACCCATAATTTGGTATTGATGAAAAACAGAAAGATCAATAAGGATTTCCAAAAGAAAGGAGCTTTTGATGCTTGAGAATGCAAGGCAAAGTAAATGTTTTTGTATATATATTGGAAATCCTCTAATGTAAAGCTAGTAGGTGGAAATGACCAGGGCTGCAGATGCTCATGAAGGATCACATGGTTTTGTCTTCAACCAAATCATCAATCATAAACAATTTGACTCACCGATTTTCATTTCTGTGAAACATTATGACCCACCACTTCCAGGGATGACTAAAAAATCCACTTGAAATTATGTTATTTAAGCAAACTATTTACTTTTTCATTTTTTTTATTCTTGTTACAGGAGGGACATGCCTCAAGCATCCTGTGGTGATGGGACTCTGAAGGTGGGGAATACCTCACGTGAGCTTCACAGCAGCTTGTTTAGCTGGATGATGAACTTAAAGTTACAAACAATGGTGGGATGTTTCACTTGCTCGTCTTCCTTATTTTTGATGGTAAGGTTATAAAGATCCTGTCTTGAAAAGAAGCCTATCTCCCATCATTACTTGCAGCTTTAGTGCATCAACTTTCTGACAAGACACCTGAAGTTCACATGAGCCTATTCCCACCGTCAGGTCCCCAGCCAACTCATTTTGCTAAGCCACTGAACTTTTATTTGAAAAGATGGACTTGGGAAAAAAAATTGCAGGATTAATCAACAAATCATATCCTGCTTTTCTGTAGTATTGCTGATATTTCCTGTGGATTCAATCATTGCACATAAATTGTTTTTAATATAACAAAAAAAAAGTGGAATAAAATTTAGTTATGCTTCTCTATAAGCCTATTTTTAATTTTTGACTAAATTAATCTAAATCTTTTTATTCAAATTCAAACTAACCTAATTTTTTAGAAAAAAATGTTATTTCTAATATTAATTAATAAAATATTTACTTTATCTTTTAAATACTTAATTAAAATAAAACCTTTAAAATAACAAATTTTAAAATTTTAAAAAATCCACCTAAACAAAAATCAACCCCCTAATGCTCTTATACTATTATCTCTCTATTAAGATAATTTTCAAACCTCACCGACCTACTGGTGCCGGACCTTGGGCATGCTGGTGTCTAGAGTCCTAAGGGTTAGGCTGATTGGATAGGTCGGAAAGGGTTCTTTGGGTTGGAACAGGTTGATTGTATTTTGGGCTCTCATCTGCACCCATCTCCTTTGTATTGCTTTACTTGGCCTTATTACGTACAATAGAATGTGTACTTCAAAAAAGAAAAAGTATTTGTTTTCAGTAAGATCAGTCACTTAGCCAAATCAATTTATAACCTTTAAAAAGTTAGACTTATTTATTTATAGGCCAATTAACTTTTTATCAAATTATATTTATATCTTAAACTTTTTTAAATAATTAAATTAAACTTTTAAAATTTGTCATAATTTCATTCCTAACCCAAATTAATTTTGATAAAAAATTTGAAATTGCCACACTATCATTTTATTTAGTATTTTATTATTTTTTAATTTATATATTTTATTTATTAATTAAAAGAATCTAAATATTTTTATAAATCCACATTTATATAAAATCTTTTTAATTTATTGAATAAAATAATCTAAACTTTTCAAAAAATTCACATTTATATTTAATTTTTCAAATATTGGATAATTGCGAAAACGATTATCAAGACACCATTAGTAATAGCATCCTTAGCTAAGACAACAATGAAAAAGGAAAAACTAAATTGGTGAGTAGCCTTTTTTTATAGTTTTGATAGTAACAGAGATGATAAAATCTAAACGAATGGCATGGAATTAAAAATAATGGGTAAGTGATGTTAATTTCCTGAAGAAAACAATTATAAAAATAAATAATTTTTTTTTTCAAATTAATTTCCCTTACTTATTATTTATTTTTTTTAATTCTATTATTTCGCTTGCTACTAGAGTCGTAAAGAAAACTGCCGATCAATTTGACTTTTTTTTCGAATATTAATGTTTTAATCAATAATGCAGTTGCTATCTTCTGTATGTTTTGATAATTGTATTCCCACTATTCACGATTTAAATATTAGAATATAAATATAAATTTGTGAAAAAATTTAGTTTATTTTGTCCAATAAACGAAAAGATTGATTTATAAATGTGAAGTTATAAAAATCTTTAGATTATTTTGTCCAAAAGAATAAAAATATAATTAATAAAAAAAGCCACTTAAGATGACATGTAACTTTTTAAATTCAGATCAAAATTAATTTAACCTCATGAATAAAATCGTGATAAATTTTAAAAATTTGATTTAATTGTTTAAAATTAAAAGTTTAGAATATAAATATAAGTTAAATCAAAATATTTAGATTATTAAAGTTAATAGGCTTTATTTATAATACTTCTTTTTAGGTTTATAAGCTTACAAGCTAACAATATGGGTTGGGTCTAGTGATAAGAGTTAAGTGCTACTTGAGTCGAACTTCAAAGTCACACCTTATGATTAGAAAAACCCCATTAGGAAAGTTTCCTCTATTTAGATTTGACAACAGATCAACTGAACATTACTCAGAATCAATGTAGCACTCGGAGACGAAAGGATTTAATAAAAAAAACTTACAAGCTATTTTTTTTAATTTATAATTACTAAATTTATAAATTAATTTCAAGTAACTCTATTGTTTTTATTTAACTTAAGTATTCTGATCATTATAAAATAAGCCATTACAAACACATAATTAAAAATATATATAGTCACATAACCAAATTGAGAAAAAGAATATGCACAAAATTCAATGATTCGATTATAAAGATTACGTCAATTAATAAAATAAATTTTATTATTTCTTCGATTCTATAATTTTTTTTTATTTTTCTAATTTTAGATGTATTAAAATATTGTCTATTTTCTTTTTTTACATTATGATTAATAAATAAATTAAGTATTATAATTTTATTAAATTTTATATTATTTTTAATATAATCTCTCATAAATCATTTATTTTTTCTATAAAAATTCAAATAATCTATAAACCTTAATTCAAAGAATATGTCATTTATTGATTTTATTACAATAAAAGTTAATATTGTCATATTAAACACGAGTATAATTGAAAAATTAATAGAAAAAGATTTTTTTTTAAACTAAAATAACTATATTTTTTAAAATATAACTACCACTTTTTAATTTATGTGAAAAAATTAAGTGAAGAAAAATATGAAATAGATGGAGTATAATAAAAAGGAGTAAGATACAATCTCTCATAACACTTAATGCTATAACGCTAGTGTACTTTTCAAAAATGCCATAATACTGGATGCAACATTTATATTGATTAGTATCGCGTGGCTCCAACAATTAAGGTCATTAATGGGCTTTGGGCCCAGATATATGTTAATAACTCTAAACTCTCTGTTATCATTATAGACTTTACAAAAGTATTATTTTTAATTCCAATGTAAAACTTTTGAATCAATTACAATTTAATTCAGAAAATATATATATATATATATATATAGTTGAAAAGAAATTAAATATGACCGGTTAATTAGTAAAAGGAAAAGGTGAGGTAAGTGTAAATAGAGAATTATTGAACTTATAAAGAGTGTGTTAGAATACGTATCTTGAATTTTGTGTGTACTTTACTTTTATACTACAATAAGATAAGGTTAGTAACTTCTTTAAAAATTTGACTAGTACTATCTAATAGATAAGAGATTTTGTGATTGTAGATGTAATTGAGATCTATTGCTTAATATCCTTTAACAGTAATTAAATGTCACGAAAGATTCGATCAGACACACGGGACAAGCCTTCTATTGTTTTGAACACCGATCATCCTCTATTGATTGAGTCTTATTTCTTAAGGGTGAGATTTGAAGGACCGAGGATTACGAATTATTAAAAATTTATCACGTGATCCCATCATATAATGACGACGCATAATATATTTTAGATGGTTATTATTTCATATCAATTTATATAATTGCAGCCACATAAATTAACATCCATACTTTATTATAATTCATATTCTCTCTCTAAGTGTCTTGAACAACGCTTATGGTACAAATAAGGGTCTTATTTTAAAATTCTTTTTGCTATTAATCATCTCTGCTTTGTATTTCATAGCGGATGTCACTTTTGCTGTTATTTAGAGGTGTAATCGAATCGAATCGAATCAATTTTTATAAAACTCAGGTTCGTTTATTAAAAAATTTTGAAAATTCAAATTTGAGTACTAATATTTGATTCGAACTCGACTTTATAATTAAATACTATAATAAAATTCGATTTATAAAAAATTCATTTAGTACAATAACAAGTATAATTCGAATTTAAGCTCAAAAAATTCAATTAAAAAACTTGGTAACAAAATTAAGAAACTCGTTAAATACTGAGCGCTGAATGTTGCTGTGCTAATAAAGAACTGCACAAAGAGATATCAATGAGGCCATCATGCCGACATCATGTATATGAGGAGCATACTGATTACTAAGAAGATAAAAAATAAAAATAAATTCGTAGTGTAACATATTTCTCAGGTCACGCAAAGCGCAATAAATTTTATTAAAAAAAATACTTACCGTTAATGGCTGAGTGCTGAACTGCAGAGGATGAAGAGGTGTGGGCATGCAGTTAGCGTTTAACAGGCGTGAGCAATTAGTTGAAATTGAAAAAATTGAAAAAATTAAATTAATTTAAAATTTTAATTTAATTTTTTATTTAATTTAATTTTAATTTAAAAAATTTTAATTATTTTGATTTAATTTAATTTTAATAAAAAAAATTAAAAAAATTAAATTAAATTAATTAATGATAATAATATATTATTTTCAATATATGTAAAAATCAGATTATATTAAAATTTTAATTAAATTTTATAGTATTAAAAATAAATTTCAAAAAAAAATAAATTATAAAAAATAAAAATTTTATTAAAAATTTAAATTGATAAAATTAAATCCAACGAAATTAAATTAAATCAATTTAATTTGATAATTATAAATATTAAAATTATAATTTTTGATTTATTTGATTTAGTTAAATTTTAAATTTAACCTAATCGAATGCTTATTTCGGGCGTCAGCGAGCCGGCGAGCTCACAGTCGATGTAGAGATGCAGGAAAGGCTGCAAACGACCGTCGTCGGTTGATGCAGAGGTGCGAGCATGCGATAGCTCACGAGGTGCAGTGGTGCGGCGGCTCCCAATAGAGCGATGCAGAGGTAGGCTGCAAACGAGCGATCATCGGTCAATGCAGAGGTGCGGCGTGTAGCGGCTCACAGTTGCATGAAGTAAAGGTGGGCTACAAACGATCGGTCGATGTTAGAGGTACAACGCGCGGCGGCTCACAAGCGCGAGATGCAATGGTGCGGTGGCTCACAGGCGGTCGACGAGATGCACAATGCGAAGGTGGTGCTGGCGTGATTTCAGGCGGTTGATGGACCTCCAGGTGATGTCGATGATGGGCGATGGACGATGCTGCAGCAGCAGGCGTGATTTGAGAGAAATCTGAATTGACAAATACTATTTTGCTAGGTTATTATTAGTAAAACACTAAAAAATTATATTATATAATTTAATTAATGGGTTATAAAATTATATTTTTATATAATTAGAAAATTTCATTTAAAACTATATTATTTTAATTAAAATTATGAAATTTAATCAATAAATTTTATGGCACTAATTATATAAATATATTAACAATGATTAATTAGATATTTATAATAGTATTTAGTTAAATTTTTTTTATAATTATATTTTAATTCTAAAAAAATATCTAATTTCAAAACTCAATTTTTTTATCATATAATACTATTTAATAATGATAGTACGTAGTATTTATTACAATGGTTTTTATTAGTTATTTATAATTTTAAGAATATAATTTTCAATTATTTATAGTATTTTATATTTTATAATTATATTTTGATGCGGAACCCAGCTTATTAGAGAATGAAACGACACATACCCTAATAAAGAAAACTTAGTTCAGAAAATAATTTCTCAATCTAAAGTATCCTTAATTAACATGCAATTAAGAATACTTATAACTGATTGATTTTAAAAGCAGCAAGAATAAGAAATATACAAGTTAGTATCAAACCTTATTCGTGATGCAATGTCAAGAACCAAGATCTCTCTTAAACTCTCAAAGAAGAATCACATAAAGCAATTGTATTGAATAATTGATAATCTATGTACAATATGGAAAAAGAGATGTTTTATATAACCTAAATAATGATCCATGATCTTTGCCACTTCTCACTACTATGCATGAACCTATGATCTATGCCACTACCCACTACTCTGCATGGATCCATGATCTATGCCACTATCCACTACTGAATAACTACCCACTACTGGTTAACAATCCACTACTGAATAACTACCCACTACTGGTTAACTACCCACTACAAATACAAAATTTGAATTGTCAATAAAGACACATTCGGCCTAATTGACTTGGAATGACCAGATTATTCTTCAACTTCAAAATGAACTTGCAAAACTTCAATATATTCCTTCATGAGTCCTTGAAGTGCTTCCTTCGACCTCTTGGATCTCAACCTTGTAATTGGTCCTTGAGGCAATACTAGCTTATTATTTTTAGTGTTGTTGGTTGTGCTTACATCATTCCCTCCCTCTTGAAAAGGATTTGTCCTCGAATCTGTACCAAAATCAAAAGGAGACAAATAAGAAACATTAAAGGTAGTACTTACACCAAACTCACCTGGCATATCAATTATGTAATACCCGGTTAGACTCCGGTATCGGAATCCCTACCGTCCGGTGGGACCTCGGATGTCGGAAACCTCTAGAAGGGTAAAACTATGATTTTATGAAATGTTTTCATGTATTTCATGTTTTTAAGTAAGAAATTAAATGAGTTTTTGCATGAAAAATCTTTGGAGGAAAACCCAGGTTCGGCCGCCGAACTCCGAAGTTCGGCCGCCGAACATACATGCTTTCGGAGGGACTTTAGGCGCCCGAAAATTTTGAGTGAGGGAAATGCAGGTTCGGCCGCCGAACTCCAAGTTCGGCCGCCGAACCTTGCATGCATATTGAGGCACTTTCGGCCCCCGAACGTGGCCTGGCCAGCCACCTATAAAAGGGGCACTTAGCCGAAATGGGAGAGTTTTCTCCCATTTTCAGCCGCAGCAAGCTTCCGACCTCCCTCTCCCAAATCTTGTGTTTTTCCTTCAATCCCCACCATTTTCTTTGAGTTTTAAGGTTCCACAAAAGTTTTTGAGTGTTTTTAAGCAAGTTAGGAGCTTGGAAGTCTTGGAGCTAAATCCCTCCATTTTCCGAGCTAGGGTCGTTCTTCCTCTCGATCTTCAAGAGGTAAGTTTCGATCTATGCTTCTTTTATGTTTTATGAAAGTTTTATGCAAGTTGATGGGGTAGAATGCATGTTTAGGCTTGTTGTTAGGTTTATGGGTTTATGTTGTGATTTGAACAATGTATGTTGGAAATGTGTTGTTTGAAGTGTTGTAGTTGGGGTATATTATAGTTTGAGACCCCTAGGTGTGATGTATGATGTGTATGCATGTGTAGAAACAAGTTTATGCATGTTTTGAGGCGTTTTGGAGGCTGTGGACACAAGGGAGCCGAGTTTCTGCCCTTCGGCAGAAACTCAGGTTCGGCCGCCGAAATGACTTTCGGCCGCCGAACCCCCTTGTGGAGGCAGTTTCGGCTGCCGAAGCCTGCCCCCGAAACTCAAGTTTCGTCTCTGTCTGGGAGGTTCGGCCGCCGAAAGTGCCGCCGAACCTGCATGACTTTCGGCTGCAGAGGGACTTTCGGCCGCCGAACCTGCCGCCGAAAGTGCCCTGTTCAGCCATTTCTTGCATGTTTTCATGTGATGTTTTCAGGATGTTTTAGGGGGTTTTTGGGGAGTATTATAAAGTCATGTTCATGTATGTTTGGTCCCTCATTTGAGTCCACCTGTGTAGGTTCGGACCCGAGGAACCGAGACCCCCAGCAGTGAGCCAGCTGCTTCAGAGTCTCTTCAGAGCTAGCCAGAGGTGAGTGGAATAAACTCTAAGTTTTAAAGCAAATTAATGAAATGTTTTAGCATGATTCACGCATCATGAATACCATGAGATATATTAGGTTGTATGCATTAGAATTCACGAATATGTTGCATTGCATACTTTGTTGTTGATGTGGATGGATGTTGAATGATCCATTAGCCCTTGTATGTCATGATAGCCTATGTGAGTCCAGGTGTGCCTGCTACGGCTCTACGCCCCTGGCACTATGACTGATTATGAAAGTCCGGGTGTGCCTGCTACGGCTCTACGCCCCCGGCATGTATAAGTAAGAAAGATAGGGGCTAAATGGTGACAAGTTCATCCTTGTTGTGAAATGTTTGTGTTATGGCGCATACATGAAAGCATGATTTAAATTGATGTTTTATTATTCTGCTCACTGGGCTCTAGTAGCTCACCCCACTCCCTTTATCCCCAGAGTTGCAGGTACAGGATAGATCGGGAAGTCGGCTAGAGTGAAGTTAAGTCATGTATGTTGTAATAGATAGTAGTGGACATGAACATGATGTAATGTGTAATTATGACCATGTAATGTAATGAATGATTTGATGATGTATTGAGGATTATAGCAGTGCTTGACCTAGAGGTGTGTGAATCCCCATTATGTACAGAGTGTTTAATGAGCAATGATGTTAATGACCATGATTATCCAAGCTGATATGTATGATGATGATACCCCATTGGAGTATTTGATGAGGACTCCAGTGTGGGGTTTATGTATGATTTTGTGCATGCACAGGTTTTGCTTGGATAAGAGAAAAGAAAAATTTTTACAGATCATGTATATGTTGTTATGTATGGGATTCCACAGGTTTACAGGAGGTATGTAGGCTTGCTACGGGTCCCGGCGGCCTTAAGCCGATCTGGATCCTAGCGCCGGTAACGGGTCGGATTTCCGGGTCGTTACAGAGTGGTATCAGAGCCCTAGGTTCATATGGTCGGACCTAGAGTGTCGGGCTCATAGATGTTCTAGAAGGTCAAGCACACTAGGAAAATCATGTCCACTAGGATAGGATGTAGAGTCCTGTCTATATGATGATATGATATGCCATGATGATATGCATGTGCATAAATGCTATGATGTGATGCTATGTATGTGATGAGGGTTCATGTGTGCCCACATGAACCATATGATGCTAATGTTTATGTGATGTGCACTGTTTTTCAGAAAGATAGAATGAGAGGAACTCGTCGATCTGCACGATTGACTGGAGTGCCACCTCAGGACGAGGGCGCTGATGCCCGTCCTCCAACATTGCCTAGGGCAATGTCCAGTAGGTCCAACAGAGACAGAGTAGCTAGAGACCCTAGAAGGTCTTTGGATCTGGGTAGAAGCAGATCAGTAAGGGGAACAGTGCAGGGAGGAATGTTTGAGGATATGGAAGTAGATCAGAGGAGGGATGGCAGTCTCGGTGTGAGCATGCCGGAAGAGGGCATGGGAGAATCAGAAGGAGGCACTCAGGCCTCGAGTTATGTCCAGCCACATCACTACCCACCCTATTCACACCATCCAGGGTATTCGATGGGAGGTACATCGGATAACCCCAGTTTTAGCCCTTATCCTCCACATATGCCATACCCACCTTACTACCTACCATACTCTCAGTACCCCATGTACCCACCTCCACCTCCCTATACCAGTACAGCAAACCCTACTCCAGGGGATGTTGCACCTCCACCACCACCAGTACCTACTGTCCCGGAAACACAAGTACCCAAACCTACCTCATCTGGAGGGAGCAAGGTCAAGATGACTGATTACATGAAGTTGGGTGCTCCTCAGTACCGAACAGGCGATGACCCATTTGAGTATCTGAGCAGGGTCAAGACTATTACAGATGAGATAGGGGCTGATGACAGTAGAGCCATTCAGATGGCTGGGTTCACACTGGAGTGCAAGAAGGCACGTGGTTGGTTCAAGAACTATGTGAACCCGAGAGCGGACAGTATGTCCTGGGAGGAGTTCGCAAATGAGTTTGCAGGATGGGCTTTCCCTGAGAGCTCTAGAGAGCAGAAGATGATAGAATTTGAACAGTTGAGGCAGACTGAACAGATGAGTGTGGAGGAGTACACAGACAGGTTCCTGGAGTTGTTGCCATATACTGGGCAGAATTTGGACACAGATCAAAAGAAGTCAAGGAGATATATTATGAGGCTGCACTCCAGGTATTCCTCTTTGATACAGTCAGCAGAGAAGGAGAGTTTCCATGCCATAGTGGATATGGCTAGGAGAATGGAGGCTAGTGCTATCGTTGAGGGGAAGGTAAAACAGTCAGTGGCACAATCTTCTGGTTCCAAGACCCCAGGTGGGGAAAGGTTAGACTCTTCTTCTCTGAGTGCAGCAGTTGCAGGCAGTAAGAAGTGTGACAGAGGCCACAGAAAATCTAAGAAGAATAAGTTCTGGAACAAGATCAAGTCAGGTCTGGGTTTAGGCAGTGGCTCAAGCTCTGGCGCAGAGGTTACAGCATGTATGAGATGTGGGAGACCACACAAGGGAGTATGTCTGGCAGGGACAAACACATGTTTCAGATGCGGACAGGCGGGTCATTTGGCTCGAGATTGTCCTAGAGCAGCCTTTGCCGCACCGTCTCAGCAGACAGCCTCCGGCAGTGTGGTGCAGCCAGTAGCTCCAGCCGCAACACAGGCCAGTGGCAGAGGCAGAGGGAGAGGGTCAGCCTCTTCATCAGCAGGATACAGAGGTGAAGGTCCATCAGCTCCGGCACGGATCTTCACTATGACTCAGCAGGAGGCCAACACATCCAACACCGTGGTGGCAGGTAATCTCATCATTGGTTGTTCTGATGTGTATGCCTTAATGGACCCGGGTGCATCTCATTCTTTTGTTGCTCCGAGAGTCGTGGAGAGGGTAGGATTGATGGTCTCTGGGTTAGAGTGTCCCCTATGGGTCAGTGGACCCAAGTGTGACCCGTCAGTGGCAGAGGCAGTCTGCCAATGTAGTCCAGTTTTCATAGAGGGAAGATGCCTTTCCGCCGACCTCGTGGTTCTAGATTTGATAGATTTTGACGTCATTCTAGGGATGGATTGGTTATCGACCCATGGTGCTACCTTGGACTGTAGAGACAAGGTAGTCAGATTCAGAGATCAGGATGGGTCAGAGGTCGTCTTCAAAGGAGACAAGAGGGGTACACCTAGAGGTCTGATCTCAGCCCTTCAGGCTCGTAGGTTGCTTAGGAGGGGATGTCAGGGGTTTCTAGCTCATGTGAGGGAGTTAGATAGTCATGTCAGAGAGCCCGCCTCAGTGCCTGTGGTGAGTGAGTTCTTAGATGTTTTCCCAGACGAGCTGCCAGGGTTACCACCTGCTAGGGAGATAGAGTTCGAGATTGAGTTAATGCCTGGTACCAGACCGATCTCTATCCCTCCCTACAGGATGGCACCAACTGAATTGAAAGAACTGAAGGAACAGTTGCAAGAGCTGGTAGATAAGGGTTTCATCCGACCGAGTACTTCACCTTGGAGTGCTCCGGTTTTGTTTGTGAGGAAGAAGGATGGATCCCTCAGACTTTGTATCTACTACAGACAGTTGAACAAGGTCACTACCAAGAACAAGTACCCTTTGCCGAGGATCGACGATCTATTCGACCAGCTAGCAGGAGCAGGTTGTTTCTCCAAAATAGATATGAGATCAGGGTACCATCAGTTGAGGATAAGGAATGAAGATGTACCGAAGACAGCTTTCAGGACCAGGTATGGGCACTATGAGTTCCTTGTGATGCCGTTTGGGTTGACCAACGCCCCTGCAGCATTCATGGACCTCATGAACAGAGTATTCAGTCAGTATCTGGATCACTTCGTTATTGTCTTCATAGATGATATCTTAGTGTATTCCAGAAATGCAGAGGAGCATGTCCATCACCTGAGGACAGTTTTGCAAACCTTGAGAGAGCATGGCTTGTATGCCAAGTTCTCCAAGTGTGAGTTTTGGCTTAGGAGCATTTCATTCTTGGGGCACATTGTGTCAGAACAGGGTATTGAAGTAGACCCCAAGAAGGTAGAGGCTGTAGCTAACTGGCCTAGACCCACCACAGTGACCGAGATCAAGAGTTTTCTGGGTTTAGCAGGTTACTACAGGAGGTTCGTTCAGGACTTCTCAAAGATTGCTGCTCCTATGACCAAATTGACAAAGAAGAATCAGAAGTTCATATGGACCGATCAGTGTGAGGAAAGCTTTGAGGAGCTTAAGAGGAGGTTGACTTCAGCACCGGTGTTAGCTCTGCCAAAAAGTGATGATGACTTCTCAGTATATTGTGATGCGTCCCGTGTGGGACTGGGTTGTGTGCTAATGCAAAATGAGAGGGTGATCGCTTATGCTTCTAGGCAGCTGAAGAAGCATGAGCTGAATTACCCCACACATGACCTAGAGATGGCAGCAGTGATCTTTGCACTCAAGATGTGGAGGCATTACCTTTATGGGGTAAAGTGTGAGATCTTCACAGATCATAAGAGCCTGCAGTACATCCTGAGTCAGAGAGAACTGAACTTGAGGCAAAGGAGATGGGTAGAGCTGTTGAGTGACTATGATTGCAAGATTCAGTACCATCCGGGTAAGGCGAATGTTGTGGCAGACGCCCTAAGCCGGAAATCACTCGGCAGTCTATCCCACATTTCAGCAGAGAGGAGGCCGGTGGTGAAGGAGTTCCACAGACTTATGAGTGAGGGATTACAGTTGGAGTTGTCTGGCACAGGTGCCTTAGTGGCTCAGATGAGAGTGACACCCGTGTTTCTGGAGCAGGTAGCTCAGAAACAGCATGAGGACCCAGAGTTGGTCAGGATAGCCAGAACGGTTCAGTCAGGCCAGAGTAATGAGTTTAAGTTTGATGATAAGGGGATCCTCCGCTACGGGAACAGATTATGTGTGCCAGATGACATTGGTCTAAAGGGAGATATTATGGGGGAAGCCCATAATACCAGGTATAGTGTTCACCCTGGAGCCACCAAGATGTATCAGGATCTGAAGAGAGTGTATTGGTGGCTAGCTATGAAGAAGGACGTGGCATTGTTCGTGTCAGCCTGCGATGTGTGTCAGAGGGTGAAACTAGAGCATCAGAAGCCGGCTGGAATGTTGAATCCACTACCGATTCCAGAGTGGAAATGGGAGAATATAGCTATGGACTTCGTAGTGGGGTTACCGGCGACGTCCAACAGATTGGACTCCATATGGGTGATTGTGGACAGACTCACCAAATCTGCTCACTTCATCCCTGTCAGGAGTGGTTACTCTGTGGACAAGTTGGCGCAGGTGTACGTAGATGAGATCGTCAGACTGCATGGGGTCCCGGTATCTATAGTGTCAGATAGAGGGCCCCAGTTCACCTCCAGGTTTTGGCGGAGTCTGCAGAACGCCATGGGTACCAGATTAGACTTCAGTACTGCCTTCCACCCACAGACAGACGGACAGTCAGAGAGGACCATCCAGACAATAGAGGATATGCTCAGAATGTGTGTGCTAGATTTTGGCGGTTCTTGGAGGCAGCATCTACCTTTGGTGGAGTTTGCCTACAATAACAGCTATCATGCTAGCATAGGGATGGCTCCATATGAAGCTTTGTATGGGAGGAAGTGCAGATCACCTATCTGCTGGGAGGAAGTAGGAGAGAGGACTCTTGCGGGTCCGGAGTTAGTAGAGCTTACCAGCAGGGTGGTACCCATAATCAGAGAGAGGATCAAGACTGCTGCTAGTCGGCAGAAGAGTTATGCAGATATCCGCAGAAGACAGCTAGAGTTTCAGGAGGGGGATTTGGTTTTGCTCAAGGTGTCTCCTATGAAAGGAGTGGTTCGGTTCGGGAAGAAGGGTAAGTTAGCTCCACGGTACATCGGTCCTTTCGAGGTGCTTCAGAGGGTCGGTAATGTGTCGTACAAGCTAGACTTGCCTGCTTCGATGGAGAGAATCCATCCGGTTTTCCATGTTTCTCTGTTATGGAAGTACGTGTCGAATCCTGGAAAGGTTCTTAGTGAGCCTGATATGGAGATCCATGAGGATCTCACCTATGTAGAACAGCCAGTGCGGATCCTAGACACTCAGATCAGAAAGTTGAGGAACAAGGAAATCCCGATGGTGAAAGTCCTTTGGAACCACCACAATATTGAAGAATGCACCTGGGAGACACGGGAGTCCATGCTCCAGCAATACCCCCATCTGTTTTGAGGTGAGTGTTAGTTGTTCTATGTGTTGCATGTATGATAGATTGTATGCTAGGCTATATGTTATGTTTATGCCATGTTGATGCCATGCTTTGTATGTTAGTTGAGGAACATTCGGGGACGAATGTTCTTAAGGGGGGGAGAATGTAATACCCGGCTAGACTCCGGTATCGGAATCCCTACCGTCCGGTGGGACCTCGGATGTCGGAAACCTCTAGAAGGGTAAAACTATGATTTTATGAAATGTTTTCATGTATTTCATGTTTTTAAGTAAGAAATTAAATGAGTTTTTGCATGAAAAATCTTTGGAGGAAAACCCAGGTTCGGCCGCCGAACTCCGAAGTTCGGCCGCCGAACATACATGCTTTCGGAGGGACTTTAGGCGCCCGAAAATTTTGAGTGAGGGAAATGCAGGTTCGGCCGCCGAACCTTGCATGCATGCGGAGGCACTTTCGGCCCCCGAACGTGGCCTGGCCAGCCACCTATAAAAGGGGCACTTAGCCGAAATGGGAGAGTTTTCTCCCATTTTCAGCCGCAGTAAGCTTCCGACCTCCCTCTCCCAAATCTTGTGTTTTTCCTTCAATCCCCACCATTTTCTTTGAGTTTTAAGGTTCCACAAAAGTTTTTGAGTGTTTTTAAGCAAGTTTGGAGCTTGGAAGTCTTGGAGCTAAATCCCTCCATTTTCCGAGCTAGGGTCGTTCTTCCTCTCGATCTTCAAGAGGTAAGTTTCGATCTATGCTTCTTTTATGTTTTATGAAAGTTTTATGCAAGTTGATGGGGTAGAATGCATGTTTAGGCTTGTTGTTAGGTTTATGGGTTTATGTTGTGATTTGAACAATGTATGTTGGAAATGTGTTGTTTGAAGTGTTGTAGTTGGGGTATATTATAGTTTGAGACCCCTAGGTGTGATGTATGATGTGTATGCATGTGTAGAAACAAGTTTATGCATGTTTTGAGGCGTTTTGGAGGCTGTGGACACAAGGGAGCCGAGTTTCTGCCCTTCGGCAGAAACTCAGGTTCGGCCGCCGAAATGACTTTCGGCCGCCGAACCCCCTTGTGGAGGCAGTTTCGGCTGCCGAAGCCTGCCCCCGAAACTCAAGTTTCGTCTCTGTCTGGGAGGTTCGGCCGCCGAAAGTGCCGCCGAACCTGCATGGCTTTCGGCTGCAGAGGGACTTTCGGCCGCCGAACCTGCCGCCGAAAGTGCCCTGTTCAGCCATTTCTTGCATGTTTTCATGTGATGTTTTCAGGATGTTTTAGGGGGTTTTTGGGGAGTATTATAGAGTCATGTTCATGTATGTTTGGTCCCTCATTTGAGTCCACCTGTGTAGGTTCGGACCCGAGGAACCGAGACCCCCAGCAGTGAGCCAGCTGCTTCAGAGTCTCTTCAGAGCTAGCCAGAGGTGAGTGGAATAAACTCTAAGTTTTAAAGCAAATTAATGAAATGTTTTAGCATGATTCACGCATCATGAATACCATGAGATATATTAGGTTGTATGCATTAGAATTCACGAATATGTTGCATTGCATACTTTATTGTTGATGTGGATGGATGTTGAATGATCCATTAGCCCTTGTATGTCATGATAGCCTATGTGAGTCCAGGTGTGCCTGCTACGGCTCTACGCCCCTGGCACTATGACTGATTATGAAAGTCCGGGTGTGCCTGCTATGGCTCTACGCCCCCGGCATGTATAAGTAAGAAAGATAGGGGCTAAATGGTGACAAGTTCATCCTTGTTGTGAAATGTTTGTGTTATGACGCATACATGAAAGCATGATTTAAATTGATGTTTTATTATTCTGCTCACTGGGCTCTAGTAGCTCACCCCACTCCCTTTATCCCCAGAGTTGCAGGTACAGGATAGATCGGGAAGTCGGCTAGAGTGAAGTTAAGTCATGTATGTTGTAATAGATAGTAGTGGACATGAACATGATGTAATGTGTAATTATGACCATGTAATGTAATGAATGATTTGATGATGTATTGAGGATTATAGCAGTGCTTGACCTAGAGGTGTGTGAATCCCCATTATGTACAGAGTGTTTAATGAGCAATGATGTTAATGACCATGATTATCCAAGCTGATATGTATGATGATGATACCCCATTGGAGTATTTGATGAGGACTCCAGTGTGGGGTTTATGTATGATTTTGTGCATGCACAGGTTTTGCTTGGATAAGAGAAAAGAAAAATTTTTACAGATCATGTATATGTTGTTATGTATGGGATTCCACAGGTTTACAGGAGGTATGTAGGCTTGCTACGGGTCCCGGCGGCCTTAAGCCGATCTGGATCCTAGCGCCGGTAACGGGTCGGATTTCCGGGTCGTTACAAATTATGTATGCGTTGTCATTGATTCGTTTCAGCACTTGATATGGTCCATCCTCTCGTGCATCCAATTTTGATTTTCTTTGATTAGGAAACCTCTCCTTTCGCATATGGATCCAAACCCAATCACCTAGTCTAAATATAACTTTCTTGCGACCCTTATTTGCTTGTTTCATACATTTTTTTACGCTTCTCAATATGCTCACGCGCTTTCATGTGTATTGATTTAACTATTTCAGCCTTCGCTTTTCCATCCAAATTAGACAACTCTCGTTCAAAGGTAAAGGCATTAAATCTAATACAGTTAATGGATTAAAACCATACACAATCTCAAAAGGTGAATAACCAGTAGAAAAATGGACAGCGTGATTATAAGCAAATTCAACATATGGCAAACATTATTCCCAAGTTTTTAAGTTCCTTCCCACAATAGTACGAAGCATAGTTCCTAAAGTTCTATTAACAACTTCAGTTTGGCCATCTGTCTGTGGATGACAAGTAGTAGAAAATAAAAGCTTAGTACCCAATTTCCCCCACAAAACACACGATTGACTGGAGTGCCACCTGAGGATGAGGGCATGAATGCCCGTCCTCCTACATTGCCTAGGGCAATGTCTAGTAGGGCTAGCAGAGAAAGAGCAGTAAGAGACCCTAGAAGGTCTCTGGATCTGGGTAGAAGCAGATCAGTGAGGGGAACAGTTCAGGGAGGAATGTCAGAGGACATGGGGGATGGTATGGATGTAGAGCAGAGGAGGGATGGCAGTCTGGGAGTTAACATGTCAGAAGAAGGAATGGGAGAGTCCCAAGGAGGCACCCAGGCCTCGGGATTTGTTCAGCCACCCCACCACCCACACTTCTCACAAAATCCCGGGTATTCGATGGGAGGTACATCGGATTACCCTAGCTTTACTCCTTATCCCACACACATGCCCTACCCACCCTACTACCCACCATACCCTCAGTATCCAATGTATCCACCCCCACCCTACTATTCAAATCCAACTAACCCTACCTCAGAAAATGTTGCACCTCCTCCACCATCAGCAGAACCCACAGTTCCAGCAACCCATATGCCTAAGCCTAGCTCATTTGGTGGGAGCAAGGTCAAGATGACCGACTACATGAAGCTGGGTGCTCCCCAGTTTGAAACCGGTGATGACCCGTTTGTGTACCTTGAGAGGGTCAAAATGATTACAGATGAGATAGGAGCTGATGACAGCAGAGCCATTCAGATGGCTGGATTCACACTCAAATGTAAAAAGGCCCGTGAGTGGTTTAAGAACTATGTGAGCCCGAGGTTGGACAGCCTATCATGGGAGGAGTTTGCAAATGAATTTGCAGGATGGGCTTTTCCTGACAGTTCAAGAGAATTGAAGATGATTGAGTTTGAACAGTTAAGGCAGACAGAGGAAATGAGTGTAGAAGAGTACACCGACAGATTCTTGGAGCTGTTGCCGTTTGCAGGGTAAACTCTTGACGCAGACCAGAAGAAGTCAAGGAGGTATATCATGAAACTTCACTCCAGGTATTCCTCATTGATCCAGTCCGCAGATAGGGAGAGCTTCCATGCCATAGTGGATATGGCTAGAAGGATGGAGGCTAGTGCTATCATCGAGGGAAAAGTCAAGCAGTCAGTGGCACAGCCTTCTGGTTCTAAGACTCCAGGCTCTTCTTCAATGAGTGCAGCAGCTTCAGGTAGTAAAAAGTGGGACAGAGGCTCTAGGAAGTCTAAGAAGAACAAGTTCTGGAACAAAGTTAAGTCCAGTCTGGGATTTGGAGGTGGCTCAAGCTCTGGTGCGGATAATGCAGTTTGTGCAAGGTGTGGTAAGCCACACAAGGGAGTATGTTGGTTTGGGACAACAGCCTGTTTCAGATGCGGTCAAGAGGGACATATGGCTCGAGAGTGTCCAAGAGCAGTTCCGATGGCTCAGTCCCAGCAGACAACTTCTGGTAGTGTAGCGCAGCCAGCAGCTCCAGCCACGACTCAGGCTAGTGGCAGAGGTAGAGGGAGAGGGGCAGCCTCTTCTTCAGCGGGTTTCAGAGGTGAAGGTCCATCAACTCTAGCACGGATCTTCACAATGACACAGCAGGAGGTAGATGCATCTAACACTGTGGTGGCAGGTAACTTAGTCATTGGTTGTTCAGATGTGTATGCCTTGATGGACCCTGGTGCGTCTCATTCTTTTATTGCACCGAGAGCCGTTGAGAGGTTGGGGTTGATGATCTCTGAGTTAGAGTGTCCTCTCTGGGTCAGTGGACCCAAGTGTGATCCATCAGTGGCAGAGTCAGTCTGCCAGTGCAGCCCTGTGTTTGTTGAGGGAAGATGCTTGTCCGCCGACCTTGTGGTTCTAGACTTGACAGATTTTGATGTCATTCTAGGGATGGACTGGTTATCTACCCATAGTGCTACCTTGGACTGCAGGGACAAGGTAGTCAGGTTCAGAGGTCAGGATGGGTCAGAGGTAGTCTTCAAAGGAGACAGGAGGGGTACACCTAGAGGTCTGATATCAGCTCTTCAGGCTCGTAGGTTGCTTAGGAGGGGATGTCAGGGGTATTTGGCTCATGTGAGAGAGCTTAGCAGTCAGGTTAGAGAGCCTGCCTCGGTGCCAGTGGTCAGAGAGTTTTCAGATGTCTTCCCAGACGAGCTGCCAGGTTTACCACCTGCTAGGGAGATAGAGTTCGAGATAGAATTGATGCTTGGAACCCGACCGATCTCTATTCCTCCCTACCGGATGGCACCAGCAGAATTGAAAGAGTTGAAAGAGCAGTTGCAGGAGCTGGTAGACAAGGGCTTCATCCGAATGAGTACCTCACCCTGGGGTGCTCCAGTTTTGTTTGTGAGAAAGAAGGATGGATCCCTTAGACTTTGTATCGACTACAGGCAGTTGAACAAAGTCACTACCAAGAATAGGTACCCTTTGCCAAGGATCGATGATCTATTCGACCAGCTAGCAGGAGCGGGTTGTTTCTCCAAAATAGATCTAAGATCTGGGTACCATCAGCTGAGGATAAGAGAGGAAGATGTGCCAAAGACGGCTTTCAGAACCAGATATGGGCATTTTGAGTTCCTTGTAATGCCGTTCGGGTTAACCAACGCCCCTGCAGCATTCATGGATCTCATGAACAGAGTGTTTAGCCAGTACCTGGATCACTTTGTGATTGTCTTCATAGATGATATCTTAGTGTATTCCAGGAATGCAGAGGAGCATGCCCATCATCTGAGGTTGGTTCTGCAGACCTTGAGGGAACACGGCTTGTATGCCAAGTTCTCCAAGTGTGAGTTCTGGTTGAGGAGCATCTCATTCTTGGGGCATGTTGTGTCAGAAAATAGGATAGAGGTGGACCCTAAGAAGATAGAAGCTGTGGCTAACTGGCCTAGACCCACTTCAGTGTTAGAGATCAGAAGTTTCTTGGGTTTGGCAGGTTACTACAGGAGGTTCGTTCAGGACTTCTCAAAAATTGCAGCTCCTCTGACCAGACTAACCAGGAAGAATCAGAAGTTTGTGTGGACCGACCAGTGCGAAGAGAGTTTTGAAGAGCTTAAGAAGAGGTTAACGTCGGCACCAGTGTTAGCTTTGCCAACTAGCAATGAGGACTTCACAGTGTTCTGTGATGCATCCCGAGTGGGTTTGGGTTGTGTGTTAATGCAGAAAGAAAGGGTGATTGCTTATGCTTCTAGACAACTGAAGAAGCATGAGTTGAATTACCCCACACATGACCTGGAGATGGCAGTAGTAATCTTTGCACTCAAGATGTGGAGGCACTACCTCTATGGGGTTAAATGTGAGATTTTTACAGATCATAAGAGCCTGCAGTACATCCTGAGTCAAAGAGATTTGAACTTGAGATAGAGAAGATGGGTAGAGCTGCTGAGTGACTATGATTGCAAGATTCAGTACCATCTGGGTAAGGCGAATGTTGTGGCAGACGCCCTAAGCCGGAAATCACTAGGCAGTCTATCCCATATCACGGTGGAGAGGAGACCAGTGGTGAAGGAGTTTTACAAGCTCGTTGATGAAGGTCTTCAGTTGGAGTTGTCTGGTACAGGTGCTTTAGTTGCTCAGATGAGAGTGGCACCCATGTTTCTGGAGCAGGTGGCTCAGAAACAGCATGAGGACCCAGAGTTAGTGAAGATTGCCAGGACTGTTCAGTCAGGCAAAGATAGTGAGTTCAGATTCGACAACAAGGGGATCCTCCGCTATGGGAGTCGTTTGTGTGTACCAGATGACATAGGGCTAAAGGGAGACATTATGAGAGAGGCTCATAATGCAAGATACAGCGTTCACCCCGGAGCCACCAAGATGTATCAAGATCTGAAGAAGGTTTATTGGTGGCCAGCTATGAAGAGAGAAGTGGCACAGTTTGTGTCAGCCTGCGAAGTGTGTTAGAGGGTGAAGCTGGAACATCAGAAGCCGGCTGGAATGCTTAACCCGCTACCTATTCCAGAGTGGAAATTGGAGAATATAGCTATGGACTTCATAGTGGGGTTACCGGCGATGTCCAACAGATTGGACTCCATATGGGTGATTGTGGACAGACTCACAAAATCTGCTCACTTCATCCCAGTCAGGAGTGGCTATTCTGTGGACAAGTTGGCGCAGGTGTATGTTGATGAGATTGTCAGGCTGCATGGGGTTCCTATTTCAATAGTGTCCGATAGAGGACCCCAGTTCACCTCCAGGTTTTGGCGGAGTCTGCAGAATGCCATGGGTACCAGGTTGGATTTTAGCACTGCTTTCCATCCACAGACGGATGGACAATCAGAGAGGACCATCCAGACGATAGAGGATATGCTTAGAATGTGTGTGCTGGATTTTGGCGGTTCTTGGAGGCAGCATCTACCCTTGGTGGAGTTTGCCTACAATAACAGCCATCATGCTAGCATCGGGATGACTCCATATGAAGCTTTATATGGAAGGAAGTGCAGGTCACCTGTTTGCTGGGAGGAAGTTGGAGAGAAGGCCTTGGCAGGGCCTGAGCTAGTAGAGATCACCAGCAGGGTGGTACCCATAATCAGAGAAAGGATTAAGACTGCTGCAAGCAGACAGAAGAGTTATGCAGATATCCGCAGAAGACAAGTAGAGTTTCAGGAGGGGGATCTGGTATTGCTCAAGGTGTCTCCTATGAAAGGAGTGGTTCGCTTTGGGAAGAAAGGTAAACTAGCCCCACGATACATCGGACCCTTTGAAATCTTGCAAAAGATTGGGAATGTGTCGTACAAGCTGGATTTACCTGCTTCAATGGAAAGAATCCATCCGGTTTTCCATGTTTCAATGTTGAGGAAGTTTGTGTCAGATCCGGGCAAGGTTCTTAGTGAGCCTGATGTGGAGATCCAATAGGATCTCACCTATATTGAACAGCCAGTACGGATCATAGACACCCAGATCAGAAAGCTAAGGAACAAGGAAATCCCGATGGTGAAAGTCCTTTGGAACCACCACAATATGGAAGAATGCACCTGGGAGACACGAGAGTCTATGCTCCAGCAGTACCCTCATCTCTTTTAAGGTTAGATCTCTATGTGTTTATGTGCTATGTATGTATGTTATATTGATTGTTGTGCTTGTGCTAGTTGAGGAACATTCGGGGATGAATGTTCTTAAGGGGGGGAGAATGTAATACCCGGCTAGACTCCGGTATCGGAATTCCTACCGTCCGGTGGAATCTCGGGTGTCGGAGACCTCTAGAAGGGTAGAACTATGTTTTCATAAAATGTTTTAATGTGTTTTATGTTTTAAGCATGAAAGAAAATGAGTTTTTTTTGCATGAAAACAACCTTGGAGGAAAACTCAGGTTCGGCCGCCGAACCTCAAGTTCGGCCGCCGAACATGGCATGCATGCGGAGGCACTTTCGGCTCCCGAACGTGGCCTGGCCAGCCACCTATAAAGGGGTCCCTTAGCCGAAAACGGGCGAGCTTTTCTCCCCATTTTCGGCCAAGGTGAGCTCTCCGCCATCCCTCGCCGGTTTTGAGTTTCTTCCTTCAAATCTTTCTCGATTTTCATTAGTTTTACCCTTGTTTTGAAGATTTTGAGCATTTGAGCAAGTTTTGGAGCTTGGAGGTTCAAGGAACTCTCTCTCTCCCATTTTTCGAGCTAGGGTCGTTCTCCTCTCGATCTTCAAGAGGTAAGGGTCGATCTTGAGCTTATGGCATGTTTTAAGTAAGTTTTAAGTAGATCTATGGGGTAGAATGCATGTTTAGCTTATGGTTAGGTTTATGGGTTTATGTTATGTTTTTGGACAATGTGGATGTTTGATGTGTTGTAGATTAGGAAAAATGCATGTTTGGATGGTTTTGGGAGGCAAATGTGCATGAGGAGCCAAGTTTCTGCCCTTTGGCAGAAACCAGGTTCGGCAGCCGAAGGACTTTCGGCCGCCGAACCTGCCTGGGAGGCCAGCCTTTCGGCTGCCGAAGCCTGCCCCTGAAAAGAGACTTTCGTCTCTGGAGGGCACTTTCGGCCGCCGAAGGTGCCACCGAACCTGTCTGGCTTTCGGCTCTGGAGGGACTTTCGGTCGTCGAACCTGCCGCCGAAAGTGCCCTGTTCAGCCTTCCTTTGCATGTTTTTGCATGGATGTTTTGAGGTGTTTTAGAGAGTTTTTGGGGGATGTTTTTAGAGTTATGTTCTAGTTGTTTGGTCCCTCATTTGAGTCCACCTGTGTAGGTTTGGACCCGAGGAACCGAGGACCCCCAGCAGTGAGTCAGCTGCTTCAGTCAGTGTCAGAGCTAGCCAGAGGTGAGTAGAATAAACTCTTATCTTTTAATAAGTGAAAATTTTAGCATGAATCATGCATCATAAATGCCATGTGATATCCTAGGTTGCTTGCATTAGAATTCACAAATATGTTGCATTGCATATTTTGATGTTGATGTGGATGGATGTTGGATGACCCATTGGTCCTCAGTATGATGAGACATGATATGATATGATATGGAAGTCCAGGTGTGGCCTGCACTACGCCCCTGGCACTATGTAAGTGAAAGTCCGGGTGTGGCCTGCACTACGCCCCCGGCACAGTTGGACATGTATGTTATGATATATGTAAGAGAAAGACCAGGTGTGGCCTGCACTACGCCCCTAGCATAGTTGGACTATGTAGAGGACCCTTGGTGACAAGTCCATCCTTGATGTGATATGGTTGTGATGTGATGCATTACATGATAGCATGTGTTTTAAATTGTTATTATTATTCTGCTCACTGGGCTCTTGTAGCTCACCCCTTTCCCCTTATCCCCCAGGTTTGCAGGTACAGGATAGACCAGGAGGTCAGCAGGAGTAAAGTCTGTTTTTATGTAATAGTTAGAAGTTGTGGACATGATGAAATTGAAATGTAATGTTTTATGTAGTCATGATATGTAAAATGATATTGAGGATTAGAGGTTGTGCTTGACCCTATGTGTATGGTATTCCCTTTTAATGCATGATCATTATTATTATTGATGAGATGAGTAATCAAGCTTAACGTATGTTATTGATACCCCATTGGAGCATGTGATGAGGGCTCCAGTGTGAGGTTTATGGTTATGTTAGTGTGCATGCACAGGTTAAGCTTGATTTATGAAAGAAAAAGTTTACATGTTTATGTATTTGTATGATCATGTATGGGATTACACATGTTTACAGGTTGTATGTCAGGCTTGCTACGGGTCCCGGCGGCCTTAAGCCGATCTGGATCCTAGCGCCGGTAGCGGTCCAAGAGGTCTTGACTCGCGGTTGTCGAAGCCGATGAAAAATAACCTTCTTGGTTATCAACAATTTACAACTGCAGATAGTGGTGAAGGATCGAATCCACAGAGAATTGATTACCTATTTATTTTTCTCAACAAGACCAATAAAATAAACTGAAACAATGAGATAAACAAAAAATGAGATAAAAACTGAAAGTGGGATCAAACGAGATAAACTGAAATTGGGATAAAAAACTGTCAACAAAATAACAGGGGGGGTTTGAGATTGATTGTGGTAAACTAATAATGAGAAAAATAATGGAAAGCAAATAATTAAATAAAAAATAATCAATAATGAGAAATTCTAGTTGAAGTATTGGATCCACTTTAGTCGTTGGGATTGATCACAGACACTTTATTCTTTTGAGTTGATTCAATAGATTAGTTATGGAGATGGAAGACGCTTCTCACCACCATTATCTCTCCTTATTATTAAATTAATTAGGAAACTTCCTCTAATTAATTACTAATTAACAAATTGCCAAGGAACGTCCTTGGGCCTTAGACATCAAAACAATTGTCAATTGCATTAAGAAATAGAGAGACCCAATCCTAACTACCCAAATGTATGGAGATAACGCTAGATCATGCAATTTCCTTGAGTTTTATCCCAAGTGTTCTCATGTAAGAATAATCTAAGCAATTACGGACTTAAATTATTCAAACTAACAAATAATTATTTTACAATAAAAAATCAACGTAGATCTCAATAACAAAATAATATGAGAATTAAATATGAAATTACATAAATATTGAATTCCCAAAAATTAAACAATATTTGATCAAGTCTCACAATCCATTAATCAACTAAAACTTCAACTAATATTCAACTAGATTAAAAAAATCAGTCACTCATTGGCTGAATTAAAAACAGAAAATTAAAAGGGAAAAGAAAAGAAGAAGAACCGAAGGATATTGAATTCTTCACTGCCCTGTGCCGAGCACTGCCGAATTGAGAGGAATTGAATTTGTTTGTGCACTGAAGAGCCTATAAATAGGTGCAGAGGAGCCCTAATTGGCTGCCCACGTGTGTAGATGATTTGGTGAGGCGCGGGCCATGTCCGCGTAAATTGGTGGAGTGCTTGGTCTCTGCCCATGCGTGCGTGAGTGTTGAGGAGCTCGTGTTGGTCCATTGTGTGAGTGAATTGGAGTGTTACGGGCCCATGTGCGTGGGTGAGCGTTGGAGTTTTGAAGCGGGCCCAGGCGAAGTGCTTTGGTGCTTTGCGAGAACGGCCCGTCCGTGAGCTGGAGTTTAAGGAATTGCTTTGGTGGGCCATGTGCAAGTGACGGGGCGGCTTGATCCTTGTGCAGGAGTGTGCGTGTGAATGTGGGCCGTCCAAGCTTTGGTGGAATGGGAGTGCGCTGGCCCTTTGTGCGTGTGTGGTGAAGGCAGGAGTGAGCTGTCCACATGCTTGGCCCATTGACGCGCCTCGGCGGGGCTTGGTTCGCGTGAAGTGTAAGGTGGAGCCCATGTGCGATTGATTGTGCGTGGACTGGTCCACTGGAGGGAATGGTGAACTTGCGGCCATGTGCTGGAGTGGTGAAAGTGCAGTCGCCCATTTGTGTGGATTGAGCTTGCTTTGGCGCTTTGGTGGGCCATGTGAAGCTGAATATTGAAGTGCGCGATTTGGGCGGGAGCTTGCATTTGTGGGCTGGTCCATAAGCGTGAATTGATGAAGTGCGGGCCCACGGTGGTTTATGTGAAGTGCTTGCTTCTTTGCAAGAATGGGCTGTCATGTGCGGGCCCAATTATTTCTTGGCTCCAAATAAGGCAGTTTTAGGGGAATTTTCTCCAAATTGTCCTTTTACACCATTTTCTGTAAAATAATATTAAAAACAATAAATTAAGCAGAAATCATGTAAATATTTATCGATAATATTAATATAAAATGGACTAAATTATACTCTATCAAATACCCCCACACTTAGCCTTTTGCTTGTCCTCAAACAAATAAACATAGTTAAATAAGCTTTCTTTCTCTAGATCCTTGTTTCCACTTAAGCTCTTACTCAAGACACCTATTTTGAATCATTGCAGTGAAGAATATATGCAAGAAGATTACTCACCTTCTTTCCTTGTTTCCCTTTACTCACTATGGCTAGAATTTGTTTTCCTCAAGAGAGACCATACATGCACATTATTTGTTAAGACTTTTTCCAGCTTTTGGTGTGACTTGCCCTTACCTTGAATTACTTTATTCAGGCTTTTTGCACTTTAGATCTTGCTTGGAGAAGTCACTAACCTTTTGACTTGAAGGTACATATTTGTGATACCCACCCCCAGTTACTCAGTTGGTCACCTTTCCAAGTGGCTACTAGCTCTGTTCTTAGTCTTTTGACCATTGAAACAGTTTTTGATTTGTGCTTTTGAGGTCTTTGCCTTTGCTGAATTTTCTTTCTCTCAATGATTTGGGCAAATCAACACCAATTGCTAAATCAAGTAATGTTAAGTTCATTCACACAATTTTTAATATATTCTCATCAATTGAGGGTCATCAATATATTTTTCACCATGGCAAACTCAAAGATTCAATTCAAAAAGTAATTCTCAAACATGAATATAACTCACTGCAATTGATTCAACATAAGTTTAAAGAGTCATCACATCAATGGGGTCATGGAAAGAAAAGCTCATCCAACATAGTTTATCAGTTTGAGTAGAGCAAATCAAAAAGAAGAAGACTGTGGTTGTGTGTTATTGAAAGCAAAAACGAAAAATTTAAAAAAAATCACACTGAAAATGAAAACAAAAATTCAAACTGAAAATTAAAGCAAAAATAAACAAAAATAAAGATTCAGAAATATGCACCCCCACATCTAAATCATGCATTGTCCTCAATGTAAAAGAAAAGAAGAGAACAAAGGAATCTGAATACTCCCCTGGGGTGTGGTGTGCATGGCATGATCACTATTCAGACCGAGAAAGTAGAATTTCTTCCACTACTTGCATTGCGAATCCTTCATAATATGGTTTCAATCGATGCCCATTTACTTTGAAGATTTTTCCAGTTTCTATGCTTTTGATGTCTACAGCTCCATGGGGGTAGGCATGTTCCACAATGAATGGTCCAATCCACCTAGATTGTAGCTTTCCTGGAAACAATTTTAAACGGGAGTCAAAGAGTAAGACTTTATCACCAACCTCAAATTGTTTTCTTGAAAGATGACTGTCATGGGTGGCTTTGTTTTTGCTTTGTAGTTCCAAGAGTTCTCATATGCGTCTCGTCTTATTTCCTCTAGCTCTTGCAGTTGCAATTTGTGGTGGTGTCTAGCTTCCTTGAGGTCCATGTTGCAATTCTTTACAGCCCAATATGCCTTGTGTTCAAGCTCGACTGGAAGGTGACAAGCTTTTCCATAGACCAATCGGTAAGGGGACATGCCTATGGGAGTCTTGTAAGTTGTTCGGTAGGCCCATAAAGCATCTTCTAGTCTGGCACTCCAATCTTTTGGGTTAGGGGAGACTGTCTTCTCAAGGATGGCCTTGATTTCTCTATTGAATACTTCAGCTTGCCCATTTGTCTGAGGGTGGTAGGCTGTGGATGTTCTATGGATCACATTGTGTTTCCTGAGGAGGCTTTCCACTACCTTGTTGCAAAAATGGGTCCCTCTATCACTGATGATTGCCTTTGGTACTCCATGTCTGGCAAAGATGTGGGACTTCACAAAGTCTACTACGGCCTTGGCATCATCAGTCTTTGTTGCTCTAGCTTCCACCCATTTGGATACATAATCCACTGCAAGGATGATGTAGGTGTATCCCAAGGATGGTGGGAATGGGCCCATGAAGTCTATGCCCCACACATCAAACACCTCACAGACCATGATGGGGTTCTGTGGCATTTGATTTCTTTTGCTCAGATTTCCAGTTTGTTGACACCTAGCACATGATCTGCAAAACATAAAAGCATCTCGAAAAATAGTGGGCCAAAACAGACCACTTTCAAGTATCTTATGAGCAGTTTTTCTGGGACCAAAGTGTCCACCACAACTATATGAGTGACAAAAAGTGAGTACTGAAGCTATTTCTTGGTCTGGAATACATCTCCTTATCATTTGGTCAGCACAATGTTTCCACAAATATGGCTCATCCCAAACATAGTATTTGGCATCTTTCTTTATCTTATCTTTGGTGTGCTTTGGCATGTCAGAAGGCAAGTTACCTGTGGCTAAGTAGTTTACCATGTCTGCGTACCATGGCTCATCAGATTGGGCAAGGAAGATTTGTTCAAGGTGGTCATTCTTATATTCTTCAGATTCTGAGAGATGTTGCAAAGGTGTCTGCGCAGAGGTGGTTTCAGAAGTCTCCTTCTGTGCAAGACTTGACTGCAAAGGAGATGGCGCAGAACTGGATTCAGAAGCTTCCTTTTGCGCAGGACTTGGCTGAAAGGGAGGCGGAGGAGAGCTAATTTGCATGGGAAGCTGAATGGGCGCGCCTGAGAGGCTTTCAGATGCCTCTTCTTGCGCAGGGGTGGTCTGTACTCCATTCTGAAGTGGTGCAACTGGTTTCTGTACTTCCTGTAGCGGTTTGCAGTTCATCTGATGGATGCTGCAAACTATTTCCTTAAGTTTCGACTCTTTCTGGCTCTCATTCCTGCAAAGATCATCATTTAGTATATCATCTTGATTTACAAAAAAAATATTTTCACTCAAACAATCAATGATATCTAAATTATCAACAGATTCTGTTTGATAAGTTTGTTTAGGCAAACAATTTTCTGGTTGTTTCTCTTCAGCAGCTTGTTGTTGTACTTGTGAACTTTCATCATTTGTCTTATCATCTTGAAACTCTTCCTCTCTCCTTAACATGTTTGCATTTAATGAGGTGGTCATTTGTTCTATCTGCTGTTGGATGCTTTGCATAGAACTTGCCAATGTCTCCATCATCTTCTCAAGGTGTTGGTTGGAACTTAGAGGTGCTGGTTGGGCTTGATATCCTTGATAGTCCTGGTAGTTGTTAGTCCTAGCATAACCAAAATTCGGTTGGTCTCCCCAACATGGATTGTAGGTGTCAAGGTAAGGATCATGTCTTGGTTGTCCATAGGATCCTTCAAATGCATGTACTTGTTGAAGTTGTTGAGCTTGACCTATAACAAGACTTTTCAAAGCAGAGGTTAGTTCAGAAATTTGAGAAGTGAGAACAGATGTACCTACCTCATTGACTCCTTCTTGCAATTGCTTTTCATCTCCATATTGTCTAGATGCTACTGCAAGTCTTGAAATCAACTCTCTAATTGCTTGAGGTGTGCTATCTTTAATTGAACCTCTACATGCTACATCAATGAATTTCCTTTCGGATGGTAGCAAACCTCCATAGAAGAATTCTATGAGTGATCTTTCTGAAATGTCATGTTGAGGACAATTTGTACACAATCTATTAAATCTTTCCCAGTAATCATACAAATCTTCAGTTTCTTCTTGCTTAATGCAACTAATCTCTCTTCTTATGCCTATTATTTTAGAAATTGGAAAATATTTATTCAGAAAGGCTCTTACCATACCTTCCCAAGAAGTGATTGATCCAGGTGGCGAGTAAAATAACCAATCTTTGGCATAATCATCAAGTGAGAATGGGAATGCTCTTAATTTAACATGCTCTTCAGATATGCCTTGTGGTCCCATGGATGAACAAACAAAATGAAATTCTTTCAAGTGCTTATGTGGATTTTCATGCTCCAAACCTTTAAATTTAGGTAGTAGATGTATCAAACCTGTTTTGAGCTCAAAAGGGGCTGTCAAAGGTGGGTAAGTGATGCACCATAGCGCTTGATCATCAACAGGGGCGGCCAACTCTCTCAGTGTTCTTTCTCTTGGTATTGGTGCCCTCTTGGCTGGATTTTCTGGTTCAATATCAGCATGTACAGCAGGTCCAGCTGGTCTTTGAACAGGGGCAGCAGGTTGCACATGAAATTCAGCCATCTCAGCAGCTGTTTGGGCAATTTCTGCAGCTGTGTCTGCAAGGGCTGGTTCTGCAGATTCTGGTGCAGCAGATTCTGGTTCTGTTGAGGTAATTTCTATGTGTGCTATCTCCTGGACAGCAGGTAATGCTTGTTCTGTAATTTCTACATATGCTGTTTTTTGGATAGCAACAAATTCAGCAGGTGTTGTTTGAGCAGCAGTGTTTATGGCTGCCTTTTGGACAGCAGCTGGTTCTGTTTCTCGGAACAGCAGTCTTGACAGTAGGTGTAGAAGGTAATTGCTCAGTAGCATTGTTGAGGGTGGCAGATCTGGTAATGAAAGAAAAATAAAAAAGTAAAATCAATTTCCTGGCAACGGCACCAATTTTTGACTCGCGGTTGTCGAAGCCGGTCAAAAATAACCTTCTTGGTTATCAACAATTTACAACTGCAGATAGTGGTGAAGGATCGAATCCACAGAGAATTGATTACCTATTTATTTTTCTCAACAAGACCAATAAAATAAACTGAAACAATGAGATAAACAAAAAATGAGATAAAAACTGAAAGTGGGATCAAACGAGATAAACTGAAATTGGGATAAAAAACTGTCAACAAAATAACAGGGGGGGTTTGAGATTGATTGTAGTAAACTAATAATGAGAAAAATAATGGAAAGCAAATAATTAAATAAAATATAATCAATAATGAGAAAACTCTAGTTGAAGTATTGGACCCACTTTAGTCGTTGGGATTGATCACAGACACTTTGTTCTTTTGGGTTGATTCAATAGATTAGTTATGGAGATGGAAGACGCTTCTCACCACCATTATCTCTCCTTATTATTAAATTAATTAGGGAACTTCCTCTAATTAATTACTAATTAACAAATTGCCAAGGAACGTCCTTGGGCCTTAGGCATCAAAACAATTGTCAATTGCATTAAGAAATAGAGAGACCCAATCCTAGCTACCCAAACGTATGGAGATAACTCTAGATCATGCAATTTCCTTGGATTTTATCCTAAGTGTTCTCATGTAAGAATAATCTAAGCAATTACGGACTTAAATTATTCAAACTAACAAATAATTATTTTGCAATAAAAAATCAACGTAGATCTCAATAACAAAATAATATGAGAATTAAATATGAAATTGCATGAATATTGAATTCCCAAAAATTAAACAATATTTGATCAAGTCTCACAACCCATTAATCAACTAAAACTTCAACCAATATTCAATTAGATTAAAGAAATCAGCCACTCATTGGCTGAATTAAAAATAGAAAATTAAAAGGGAAAAGAAAAGAAGAAGAACCGAAAGATATTGAATTCTTCACTGCCCTGCGCTGAGCACTGCCGAATTGAGAGGAATTGAATTTGTCTGTGCACTGAAGAGCCTATAAATAGGTGTAGAGGAGCCCTAATTGGCTGCCCACGTGTGTAGATGATTTGGTGAGGCGCGGGCCATGTCCGCGTAAATTGGTGGAGTGCTTGGTCTCTGCCCATGCGTGCGTGAGTGTTGAGGAGCTCGTGTTGGTCCATTGTGTGAGTGAATTGGAGTGCTGCGGGCCCATGTGTGTAATACCCGACTAGACTCCGGTATCGGAATTCCTACCGTCCGGTGGAATCTCGGATGTCGGAGACCTCTAGAAGGGTAAAACCATGTTTTCTTAAAATGTTTTGATGTATTTTATGGTTTTTAATGAAAATAAATTCAAGTTTTGAGTGGAGAGGGCCTTGGAGACTTTGCCAAGTTCGGCCGCCGAAAGTCATGTTCGGCCGCCGAACGTGGGGAGGTTTTGGGAGCGCTTTAGGCCTCCGAAAGCCTTGTTTAAATCAGCCAAGGTTCGGCCGCCGAACTTGCATGCGCTGTGGGGGCACGTTAAGCCGCCGAAAGGTGGTAAGGACAGCCCTATAAAAGGACCCCATGGCCGAAACGGGCAAGCTTTTCTTCCCGTTTTCGGCCAAGGTGAGTTCTCCACCGCCTCTCCTCTATTTTGAGCTTCTCCCTTCGAGTTTTCATGTTTTTCTTATGAGTTTTCACCTTGTTTTGAAGATTTTCGAGTTTAAAGCAAGTTTTGGAGCTTTAAGGTTCAAGAACTCAAATCTCTCCCATCTTCGAGCTAGGGTCGTTTTCCTCTCGATCTTCAAGAGGTAAGGGCCGATCTTGAGCTCACTATATGTTTTTAACAAGTTTTAAGTTGATTCTTGAAGTAAAAATGCATGTGTAGGGTTTTATGAGTTTTTGGGTTTTTGTTGGGTTATGGGAAATGTATGTTGGATTTGTGTTGTTTGATGTGTTGTAGATGGGGTTTTAGTTGGTTTGAAGCCCCTAGGAGCTTGTATGCTTGAGTATGTGTGTTGTAGAATAGGTTTATGCATGATTGGAAGTTTTGGAGGCAAATGTGCATAGAGGAGCCAAGTTTCTGCCCTTTGGCAGAAACCAGGTTCGGCCGCCGAACATGGCTGGGGAGGCAAGCCTTTCGGCTGTCGAAGCCTGCCCCCGAAAAGAGACTTTCGTCTCTGTCTGGGACTTTCGGCCGCCGAAGGTGCCCCGAACCTTCCTGGGTTTTGGCTCTGGAGGGACTTTTGGCCGCCGAAGGTGCCGCCGAACCTGCCCTGTTCAGCCTTCCTTTGCATGATTTTGCATGATTGTTTTGAGGTGTTTTAGGGAGTTTTTGGGGGATGTTTTTAGAGTTATGTTCTAGTTGTTTGGTCCCTCATTTGAGTCCACCTGTGTAGGTTCGGACCCGAGGAACCGAGGACCCCAGCAGTGAGTTCAGCTACTTCTGAGTCAGTAGAGCTTCAGCCAGAGGTGAGTGGAATAACTCTTATGCTTTTAAATAAATAAACCAGTTTTAGCATGATTCACGCATCATGAATGCCATGAGATATAATAGGGTGCTTGCATTAGAACTCACGAATATGTTGCATTGCATAATATGTTGATGATGCGGATGAATGTTGAATGATCCTTTAGTCCTCATATGTTATGATATGATGATGATACGGTACGGAAGACCAGTGAGGCCCATTCTACGCCCCTGGCACCATGTAAGAGAAAGACTAGTGAGGCCAATTCTACGCCCCTGGCACAGTTGGAATGTTATGTTATGCTATGTTATGATTATGTAAGAGAAAGACCAGTGAGGCCCATTCTACGCCCCTGGCACAGTTGGATCATGTAGAGGACTATTGGTGACAAATTCATCCTTGTTGTGATTAGCTGTGATGTGATGCATTTCATGTTATCATATGTTTCAAATGTTTTATTATTCTGCTCACTGGGCTCTTGTAGCTCACCCCTCTCCCTTAACCCCCAGGCTTGCAGGTATAGGGTAGACCAAGAGGTCAGCAAGAGTAATGAAGTCTTATGTATGTAATAGCTAGAATGTGGACATGACGAATTTGTATAATGATGTATAGATTTGTAATGTAATGATATTGAGGTTTAGAAGTGTGCTTGACCATAGTATATTGTAATCCCTTTTTAATACATGATCTTAGATGTTTTGTAATGCTTATGTAAACCAACTCAACACATGTTATGCCACCCATTGGGGGTATTGATGAGGTCCCATAGAGGGGCCAATGTTTATGATTATGTCTATGTTCAGTGCATGCACAGGCTGAGTTGGTGTATGAGAGAATGAATGAAAGAAAAGTTTTAATTTTTATGTATGTTGTTGATTATGTATGGGATTAATCAGGTTCACAGGATGCATGTTAGGCTTGCTACGGGTCCCGACGGCCTTAAGCCGACCTGGATCCTAGCGCCGGTAGCGGTCCGATTTTCGGGTCGTTACAGAATGGTATCAGAGCCCTAGGTTCATATGGTCGGACCTAGAGTGTTGGGCTCATAGATGTTATAGAAGGTCAAGCACAATAGGAAGATCATGTCCACTAGAATAGGATGTGGAGTCCTGTCTTGCATGATGATGTGAAATGCCATGATTATATGCATGTGCATTAATGATATGTGATGTATGTGATGAGGGTTCATGTGTGCCCACATGAACCATATGATGCTAATGTTTGCTTGTTATGTGCTGCCTTTCAGAAAACAGAATGAGAGGAACTCGTCGATCTGCACGATTGACTGGAGTGCCACCCGAGGATGAGGGCATGAGCGCCCGTCCTCCTACATTGCCTAGGATAATGTCTAGTAGGTCTAACAGAGAAAGAGCAGTAAGAGACCCTAGAAGGTCTCTGGATCTGGGTAGGAGCAGATCAGTGAGGGGAACAGTTCAGGGAGGAATGTCAGAAGACATGGGGGATGATATGGATGTAGAGCAGAGGAGGGATGGCAGTCTGGGAGTTAGCATGTCAGAAGTGGGAATGGGAGAGTCCCAAGGAGGCACTCAGGCCTCGGGATTTGTTCAGCCACCCCACTACCCGCACTTCTCACAAAATCCCGGGTATTCGATGGGAGGTACATCGGATTACCCTAGCTTCACCCCTTATCCCACACAGATGCCATACCCACCCTACTACCCACCATATTCACAATACCCAATGTATCCACCCCCACCTTACTATCCAAATCCAGCAAACCCTACCTCAAAAAATGTTGCACCACCTCTACCACCTACAGAACCAGCAGCCCCAGTTACTCAACCTCCTAGACCTAGCTCAGCCAGTGGGAGCAAGGTCAAGATGACCGACTACATGAAACTGGGTGCTCCTCAGTATGAAAAAGGGGATGACCCATTTGTGTATCTTGAAAGGGTTAAGGTGATCACAGATGAGATTGGGGCTGATGACAGTAGAGCCATTCAGATGGCTGGGTTCACGCTTAAGTGCAAGAAGGCACGAGAGTGGTTCAAGAATTATGTGAACCCGAGAGTGGACAGCATGTCTTGGGAAGAGTTTGCAAACGAGTTTGCAGGATGGGCTTTCCCAGATAGTTCAAGGGAGCTGAAGATGATAGAGTTTGAGCAGTTGAGGCAGACCGATGATATGAGTGTAGAGGAGTTCACAGACAGATTCTTGGAGCTGTTGCCATTTGCAGGGCAAAATCTTGACTCGAACCAAAAAAGGTCAAGGAGGTATATCATGAAACTCCACTCCCGATATTTCTCCTTGATCCAGTCAGCAGATAGGGAGAGCTTCCATGCCATAGTGGATATGGCCCGGAAAATGGAGGCCAGTGCCATCGTTCAAGGGACAGTTAAGCAGTCAGTGGCACAACCTTCTGGTTCTAAGACCCCAGGCTCTTCTTCTTTTAGTGCAGCAGCTTCAGGCAGCAAGAGGTGGAGCAGTACCACCAAGAAGTCGAAGAAGAACAAGTTTTAGAACAAGGTCAAGTCCAGTCTGGGACTAGGGAGTGGCTCGAGCTCTGGTGCAGATAATGCAGTTTGTGCAAAGTGTAGTAGGCCACACAGGGGAGTTTGCCGGGTTGGGACAGTAGCCTGCTTCAGTCTCAGCAGACAGCTTCTGGTAGTGTGGCTCAGCCAGCAGCTCCAGCCGTGACTCAGGTCAGTGGCAGAGGTAGAGGGAGAGGAGCAGCCTCTTCTTCAGCGGGTTTCAGAGGCGAAGGTCCGTCAGCTCCAGCACGGATCTTCACGATGACTCAACAGGAGGCAGATGCATCTAACACCGTGGTGGTAGGTAACTTAGTCATTGGTTGTTCAGATGTGTATGCCTTGATGGATCCTGGTGCATCTCATTCTTTTATTGCTCCGAGAGCCGTTGAGAGGTTGGCTCTGATGATCTCTGGGTTAGAGTGTCCTCTCTGGGTCAGTGGACCCAAGTGTGATCCATCAGTGGCAGAGTCAGTCTGCCAGTGCAGTCTAGTCTTTGTTGAGGGAAGATGCCTTTCCGCCGACCTTGTGGTTCTAGACTTGACAGATTTTGACGTCATTCTAGGGATGGACTGGTTATCTACCCATGGTGCTACCTTGGACTGCAGGGACAAGGTAGTCAGGTTCAGAGGTCAGGATGGGTCAGAGGTTGTCTTCAGGGGAGACAGGAGGGGTACACCTAGAGGTCTGATATCAGCTCTTCAGGCTTGTAGGTTGCTTAGGAAGGGATGTCAGGGGTATTTGGCTCATGTGAGAGAGCTTAGCAGTCAGGTTAGAGAGCTCGCCTCGGTGCCAGTGGTTAGAGTGTTTCTAGACGTCTGCCCAGACGAGCTGCCAGGTTTACCACCTGCTAGGGAGATAGAGTTCGAGATAGAATTGATGCCTGGAACCCGACCGATCTCTATCCCTCCCTACAGGATGGCTCCAGCTGAGTTGAAGGAATTGAAAGAACAGTTGCAAGAGCTGGTAGAAAAGGGCTTCATCCGACCGAGCACCTCACCTTGGGGTGCACCAGTTTTGTTTGTGAAAAAGAAGGATGGATCCCTTAGGCTTTGTATCGACTACAGGCAGTTGAACAAAGTCACTACCAAGAATAAGTACCCGTTGCCTAGGATCAACGATCTATTTGACCAGCTAGCCGGAGCAGGTTGTTTCTCCAAAATAGATCTGAGATTGGGGTACCATCAGCTAAGGATAAGGGAAGAAGATGTGCCAAAGACGGCTTTCAGGACCAGATATGGGCATTTTGAGTTCCTTGTAATGCCGTTCGGGTTAACCAACGCCCCTGCAGCATTCATGGATCTCATGAACAGAGTGTTTAGCCAGTACCTGGATCACTTCGTTATTGTCTTCATAGATGATATCTTAGTGTATTCCAGGAATGCAGAGGAGCATGCCCATCATCTGCGGTTGGTTTTACAGACCTTGAGAGAACATGGCTTGTATGCCAAGTTCTCTAAGTGTGAGTTCTGGCTGAGGAGCATCTCTTTCTTGGGGCATGTGGTGTCAGAAAATGGAATCGAGGTAGACCCCAAGAAAGTGGAAGCTGTAGCTAACTGGCCTAGACCCACTACAGTGATAGAGATCAGGAGTTTCTTGGGTTTGGCAGGTTACTACAGGAGGTTCGTCCAGGACTTCTCAAAAATTGCAGCTCCTCTGACCAGGTTAACCAGGAAAAATCAAAAGTTTGTGTGGACCGACCAGTGCAAAGAGAGTTTTGAAGAGCTTAAGAAGAGGTTGACTTCAGCACCAGTGTTAGCTCTGCCATCTAGTGAGGAAGGCTTTACAGTCTTTTGTGATGCATCCCGTGTGGGACTGGGTTGTGTACTAATGCAGAATGAGAGGGTCATTGCTTATGCTTCTGGACAGCTGAAGAAGCACGAGTTAAATTACCCCACACATGACCTAGAGATGGCAGCAGTAATCTTTGCGCTCAAGATGTGGAGGCACTACCTCTATGGGGTAAAATGTGAGATCTTTACAGATCATAAGAGCCTGCAGTACATCCTGAGTCAAAGAGATTTAAACTTGAGACAGAGAAGGTGGGTAGAGCTGCTGAGTGACTATGATTGCAAGATTCAGTATCATCCGGGTAAGGCGAATGTCGTGGCAGACGCCCTAAGCCGGAAGTCACTAGGCAGTCTATCCCACATTACGGCATAAAGGAGACCAGTGGTGAAGGAGTTTTACAAGCTCATTGATGAAGGTCTACAGTTGGAGTTGTCTGGTACAGGTGCTTTAATGGCCCAGATGAGAGTGACACCTGTGTTTCTGGAGCAAGTGGCTCAGAAACAGCATGAGGACCCAGAGCTAGTGAAGATTGCCAGGACTGTTCAGTCAGGCAAGGACAGTGAGTTCAGATTTGACAGTAAGGGGATCCTCCGCTATGGGAGCAGACTTTGTGTACCAGATGACATAGGGCTAAAAGGAGACATTATGAGGGAGGCTCATAATGCAAGATACAACGTTCACCCCGGAGCCACCAAGATGTATCAAGATCTGAAGAAAGTTTATTGGTGGCCAGCGATGAAGAAAGAAGTGGCACAGTTTGTGTCAGCCTGCGAAGTGTGTTAGAGGGTGAAGCTGGAATATCAGAAGCTGGCTGGAATGCTTAACCCGCTACCTATTCCAGAGTGGAAATGGGAGAATATAGCTATGGACTTTGTAGTGGGGTTACCGGCGGCGTCCAACAGATTGGACTCCATATGGGTGATTGTGGACAGACTCACCAAATCTGCTCACTTCATCCCTGTCAGGAGTGGCTATTCTGTGGACAAGTTGGCGCAGGTATATGTTGATGAGATCGTCAGGCTGCATGGGGTTCCTGTTTCAATAGTGTCTGATAGAGGGCCCCAGTTCACCTCCAGGTTTTGGCGGAGTCTACAGAATGCCGTAGGTACTAGGTTGGATTTGAGTACTACCTTCCACCCCCAGACTGATGGACAGTCAGAAAGGACCATCCAGACTATCGAGGATATGCTCAGGATGTGTGTGCTGGACTTTGGCGGTTCTTGGAGGCAGCATCTACCTTTGGTGGAGTTTGCCTACAATAACAGCCATCATGCTAGCATCGGGATGGCTCCATATGAAGCTTTGTACGGAAGGAAGTGCAGGTCACCTGTTTGTTGGGAGGAAGTTGGAGAGAAGGCCTTGGCAGGGCCTGAGCTAGTAGAGATTACCAGCAGGGTGGTACCCATAATCAGAGAAAGGATCAAGACTGCTGCAAGCAGACAGAAGAGTTATGCAGACATCCGCAGAAGACAAGTAGAGTTTCAGGAGGGGGATCTGGTATTGCTCAAGGTGTCTCCAATGAAAGGAGTGGTTCACTTTGGGAAGAAAGGTAAACTAGCTCCACGGTACATCGGACCCTTTGAAGTCTTGCAAAAGATTGGGAATGTGTCGTACAAGCTGGATTTACCTGCTTCAATGGAAAGAATCCATCCGGTTTTCCATGTTTCCATGTTGAGAAAGTTCGTGTCAGATCCGGGCAAGGTTCTTAGTGAGCCTGATGTGGAGATCCAAGAAGATCTCACCTATGTTGAGCAGCCAGTACGGATCCTAGACACCTAGATCAGGAAGCTGAGAAACAAGGAAATCCCGATGGTGAAAGTCCTTTGGAACCACCACAATATGGAAGAGTGCACTTGGGAGACACGGGAGTCCATGCTCCAGCAATACCCTTATCTTTTCTGAGGTTTGTTCCTTGTGAGTTTTATGTGCTTTGTATGTATGATATGTGTATGCCATGCTATATGCTAGTTGAGGAACATTCGGGGACGAATGTTCTTATGGGAGGAGAATGTAATACCCGGCTAGACTCCGGTATCGGAATTCCTACCGTCCGGTGGAATCTCGGATGTCGGAGACCTCTAGAAGGGTAAAACCATGTTTTCTTAAAATGTTTTGATGTATTTTATGGTTTTTAATGAAAATAAATTCTAGTTTTGAGTGGAGAGGGCCTTGGAGACTTTGCCAGGTTCGGCCGCCGAAAGTCATGTTCGGCCGCCAAACGTGGGGAGGTTTTGGGAGCGCTTTAGGCCTCCGAAAGCCTTGTTTAAATCAGCCAAGGTTCGGCCGCCGAACCTCATGTTCGGCCGCCGAACCTCATGTTCGGCCGCCGAACTTGCATGCGCTGTGGGGGCACGTTAGGCCGCCGAAAGGTGGTAAGGACAACCCTATAAAAGGACCCCATGGCCGAAACGGGCAAGCTTTTCTTCCCGTTTTCGGCCAAGTGAGTTCTCCACCGCCCCTCCTCTGTTTTGAGCTTCTCCCTTCGAGTTTTCATGTTTTTCTTATGAGTTTTCACCTTGTTTTGAAGATTTTCGAGTTTATAGCAAGTTTTGGAGCTTTGAGGTTCAAGAACTCAAATCTCTCCCATCTTCGAGCTAGGGTCGTTTTCCTCTCGATCTTCAAGAGGTAAGGGCCAATCTTGAGCTCACTATATGTTTTTAACAAGTTTTAAGTTGATTCTTGAAGTAGAAATGCATGTGTAGGGTTTTATGAGTTTTTGGGTTTTTGTTGGGTTATGGGAAATGTATGTTGGATTTGTGTTGTTTGAAGTGTTGTAGATGGGGTTTTAGTTGGTTTGAAGCCCCTAGGAGCTTGTATGCTTGAGTATGTGTGTTGTAGAATAGGTTTATGCATGATTGGAAGTTTTGGAGGCAAATGTGCATAGAGGAGCCAAGTTTCTGCCCTTTGGCAGAAACCAGGTTCGGCAGCCGAAGGACTTTCGGCCGCCGAACATGGCTGGGGAGGCAAGCCTTTCGGCTGCCGAAGCCTGCCCCCGAAAAGAGACTTTCGTCTCTGTCTGGGACTTTCGGCCGCCGAAGGTGCCGCCGAACCTGCCTGGGTTTCGGCTCTGGAGGGACTTTCGGCCGCCGAAGGTGCCGCCGAACCTGCCCTGTTCAGCCTTCCTTTGCATGATTTTGCATGATTGTTTTGAGGTGTTTTAGGGAGTTTTTGGGGGATGTTTTTAGAGTTATGTTCTAGTTGTTTGGTCCCTCATTTGAGTCCACCTGTGTAGGTTCGGACCCGAGGAACCGAGGACCCCAGCAGTGAGTTCAGCTGCTTCTGAGTCAGTAGAGCTTCAGCCAGAGGTGAGTGGAATAACTCTTATGCTTTTAAATAAATAAACCAGTTTTAGCATGATTCACGCATCATGAATGCCATGAGATATAATAGGGTGCTTGCATTAGAACTCACGAATATATTGCATTGCATAATATGTTGATGATGCGGATGAATGTTGAATGATCCTTTAGTCCTCATATGTTATGATATGATGATGATACGGTACGGAAGACCAGTGAGGCCCATTCTACGCCCCTGGCACCATGTAAGAGAAAGACTAGTGAGGCCCGTTCTACGCCCCTGGCACAGTTGGAATGTTATGTTATGCTATGTTATGATTATGTAAGAGAAAGACCAGTGAGGCCCATTCTACGCCCCTGGCACAGTTGGACCATGTAGAGGACTATTGGTGACAAATTCATCCTTGTTGTGATTAGCTGTGATGTGATGCATTTCATGTTATCATATGTTTCAAATGTTTTATTATTCTGCTCACTGGGCTCTTGTAGCTCACCCCTCTCCCTTAACCCCCAGGCTTGCAGGTACAGGGTAGACCAGGAGGTCAGCAAGAGTAATGAAGTTTTATGTATGTAATAGCTAGAATGTGGACATGACGAATTTGTATAATGATTTATAGATATGTAATGTAATGATATTGAGGTTTAGAAGTGTGCTTGACCATAGTATATTGTAATCCCTTTTTAATACATGATCTTAGATGTTTTGTAATGCTTATGTAAACCAACTCAACACATGTTATGCCACCCATTGGGGGTATTGATGAGGTCCCACAGAGGGGCCAATGTTTATGATTATGTCTATGTTCAGTGCATACACAGGCTGAGTTGGTGTATGAGAGAATGAATGAAAGAAAAATTTTAATTTTTATGTATGTTGTTGATCATGGGATTAATCAGGTTCACAGGATGCATGTTAGGCTTGCTACGGGTCCCGGCGGTCTTAAGCCGACCTGGATCCTAGCGCCGGTAGCGATCCTATTTTCGGGTCGTTACAATGTGCATGGGTGAGCGTTGGAGTTTTGAAGCGGGCCCAGGCGAAGTGCTTTGGTGCTTTGCGAGAACGGCCCGTCCGTGAGCTGGAGTTTGAGGAATTGCTTTGGTGGGCCATGTGCAAGTGACGGGGCGGCTTGATCCTTGTGCGGGAGTGTGCGTGTGAATGTGGGCCGTCCAAGCTTTGGTGGAATGGGAGTGCGCTGGCCCTTTGTGCGTGTGTGGTGAAGGCAGGAGTGAGCTGTCCACATGCTTGGCCCATTGACGCGCCTCGGCGGGGCTTGGTTCGCGTGAAGTGTAAGGTGGAGCCCATGTGCAATTGATTGTGCGTGGACTGGTCCACTGGAGGGAATGGTGAACTTGCGGTCATGTGCTGGAGTGGTGAAAGTGCAGTGGCCCATTTGCGTGGATTGAGCTTGCTTTGGCGCTTTGGTGGGCCATGTGAAGCTGAATATTGAAGTGCGCGATTTGGGCGGGAGCTTGCATTTGTGGGCTGGTCCATAAGCGTGAATTGATGAAGTGCGGGCCCACGGTGGTTTATGTGAAGTGCTTGCTTCTTTGCAAGAATGGGCTGTCATGTGCGGGCCCAATTATTTCTTGGCTCCAAATAAGGCAATTTTAGGGGAATTTTCTCCAAATTGTCATTTTACACCATTTTCTGCAAAATAATATTAAAAATAATAAATTGAGCAGAAATCATGTAAATATTTATCGATAATATTAATATAAAATGGACTAAATTATGCTCTATCAGGTCTCTATGTCTCAAGGAGGTCTTCTAATGCCAGGAGATCTTGGGGATCCTGGTCTTGTATCCGGGAGATCTTGGGGATCCCGGACTTCTACCTCTAGGAGGTCTCTATGTCTCAAGGAGGTCTTCTAATGCCAGGAGATCTTGGGGATCCTGGTCTTGTATCCGGGAGATCTTGGGGATCCCAGTCTTCTACCTCCAGGAGGTCTCTATGTCTCAAGGAGGTCTTCTAATGCCAGGAGATCGTGGGGATCCTGGTCTTGTATCCGGGAGATCTTGGGGATCCCGGTCTTCTACCTCCAAGAGGTCTCTATGTCTCAAGGAGGTCTTCTAATGCCAGGAGATCTTGGGGATCCTGGTCTTGTATCCGGGAGATCTTGGGGATCCCGGTCTTCTACCTCCAGGAGGTCTCTATGTCTCAAGGAGGTCTTCTAATGCCAGGAGATCTTGGGGATCCTGGTCTTGTATCCGGGAGATCTTGGGGATCCCGGTCTTCTACCTCCAGGAGGTCTCTATGTCTTAAGGAGGTCTTCTAATGCCAGGAGATCTTGGAGATCCTGGTTTTGTATCCGGGAGATCTTGGGGATCCCGGTCTTCTACCTCCATGAGGTCTATATGTCTCAAGGAGGTCTTCTAATGCCAGGAGATCTTGGGGATCCTAGTTTTGTATCCGGGAGATCTTGGGGATCCCGGTCTTCTACCTCCAGGAGGTCTCTATGTCTCAAGGAGGTCTTCTAATGCCAGGAGATCTTGGGGATCCTAGTCTTGTATCCGGGAGATCTTGGAGATCCCGGTCTGGTCTTCTGAGCTCTGTTCTTTCTTTTTCAAAGAGAATTAACATTCATAATAGAGATAACATCATTGTGTAAAGAATGACGTTATTTTATTCATTCATGCTTTTCAGAGTACAATACTTTTCTTTACAAATATTTCAAGGGAAATACCTCTTCAAGTGCTGGATATTCCAGGCATGGGGCTCAGGGTTTCCTTGCATATCTTCAATTCGATATACTCCTGGCCTGACCACTTTTGTTATTCTGAACGGGTCCTCCCAGGTCGGTGCCAGCTTTTCTACTGCCGCTCTTTTTCCCGTAGCCTCCAGGTTTCTCAGAGCCAGGTCTCCCACCTTCAGGCTTCTTTCTCTGACCCTTTGGTTGTAATAACGGGCCGCCCTTTGTTGATAAGCGGCAGTTCGGACTTGAGCTTCCTCCCTGACTTCTTCCAGAGTATCCAGATTGCTTCTTAGTTTATCTTCGTTGGTGTCTTCACTATTGAACTGGACTCGGTGTGTGGGGACTTGTAGCTCGACTGGGACTACAGCCTCAGTGCCAAATGCAAGTGCAAAAGGCATTTCTTTAGTGGACGCCCTGGGGGTGGTTTGGAGTGCCCATAGGATGCTATTGAGTTCTTTCGCCCAGTTTGTTTTTGCCCCATCCAGCCGTTTTTTCAATCCTTGGAGGATAGCTCTGTTGGTGACCTCTGTTTGACCGTTAGTTTGAGGATGGGCTACTGAGGAGAATTTGTGCCATATGCCCATGTTCGCCGTAAATGCTCTGAAGGTGCTGCAATCAAATTGTCTGCCATTGTCAGATATGAGCACTCTCGGTATGCCAAACCTGCAGATGATGTTTCCCCACACGAAGTCTATCATCTTGCGAGCTGTGATCGTGGATATTGCTTCCGCCTCTGGCCATTTTGAGAAGTATTCTATAGCCACCACTACAAATTTCCTCTACCCCGTGGTCTTGGGGAAGGGTCCCAGGATGTCTATTCCCCATTGCGAGAATGACCATGGGCTGGATATGCTAGATTGAGGAGTGGCTGGGACTTTGATGGTGTTAGCAAATCTTTGGCATACATCGTACCTTCGGACAAACTCTTCTGCCTCTCTTTTAACAGTGGGCCAGTAGTACCCTTGCCTGAATATTTTATTGGCTAGTGTCCCTGCTCCTTCGTGAGCTTCGCACATTCCCCTATGTATCTCTTCCATCACCTTTGTAGCCTCTTCTGGGCTCACACACCGGAGCCACGGGTTGGATTTCCCTCTTTTGTATAAGGTCCCCCTTACTGCTTGGTAATTGGCAGCACGAGCTGCTATCTTTCTGGCTTCATCTTTATCCTCAGGGAGCTTTCCCTTCTCCAGGTATTCTAGGTATGGGGTCATCCAAGTCTAGCTTTGTTCCACTTGCAATACTGTGTTTGTTTTATTAAAAGCAGGCGTGTTGACGTGCTGTATGTACACTTCATCGGGGAGCTGTTCTAATTCTTCTTTGGACAACCGACTAAGCAGGTCTGCTTCCTCATTTTCCTCCCGAGGTATTCTTTGAAATTTGATGGTAACTCCCCGATCCATGAGCTCGGCTTCTATAGCTTTTACTTTTGCTAGGTAATTCTGCATGGTTGGGTCTCTGGCTTGATATGCCCCAGTTACCTGGTTGACCACCAGTTGTGAGTCGCTATTCACTTTGAGGTCGGTTGCCCCTACCTCCATTGCCACCAGCATCCCGTTTATTAGGGCTTCATACTCCGCCATATTATTGGAGGCTTTGAATTCTAAGCGTAGGGCGTAGCGAACCTTAAATTCTCCAGGCCCCTTAAGCATTATTCTAGCGCCGCTGCCTCCAGCGCCTGAAGCCCCGTCTACATATAACTTCCAGTTGAACTTTTGGAAGAGTTCTTCCTTTCTTTCCTTCCCCGACACTTCTGAAGATGATTCTCCTTGTTCCTCATTGAATGTGCACTCTGCTATGAAGTCAGCAAGGGCCTGAGATTTTATAGCTGTTCGAGGTCGATACTCTAGGCAATAAGGACTAATCTCAATGGACCAAGCTAGCATCCGGCCTGAGGTCTCTGGTCTATGTAGAATCTTCTTCAAGGGTTGATCTGTCATTACTACTCCCTGGTGGCTTTCCAGATAAACCCTGAACTTTCAGACTGCCAGTAGTAGAGCGTATGTTATCTTCTCAATATTCAAATATCTGACCTCGGTATCTTTAAGCACCTTGCTGACGTAGAAAATAGGCTTCTGCTCTCCTTCTTCCGCCCTTACCAATACGGCGCTGACTGCTTGTTCAGAGGCCGCCAGGTATATCAAAAGTTCCTCACCTTCTAAGGGGCTACTAAGCACGTGAGGCGAGCTGAGATAGCTTTTGAGTTCTTTGAAGGCTTCTCGACAGTCTTTTGTCCATTCGAAGTTTGGCACTTTCCTCAACTTCTTGAAGAATGGTAAACACTTTTCTGCCGACCTCGACATGAATCGATTAAGCGCCACTACTCTCCCGGTCAGTCTCTGGACGTCCCTTACACAGGTCGGTTCTAGCATATTCAATATGGCCTTTACCTTTTCCAGGTTGGGCTCGATGCCTTTCCCACTCACCATGTACCCCAGGAATTTTCCTCCTCTGATGAAGAAGGCACATTTCGCTGGGTTCAGCTTCATTCTATACTGGTCTAATACTCTGAATACCTCCCTCAAATCTGCCATGTGCTGTTGGAAAGTTAGGCTATTGACCACCATATCGTCCACATAAACTTCTACGTTTCTACCGATTTGATTTTTGAAGATTTTATTCATCAGTCTTTGGTAAGTTGCCCCAGCGTTTTTTAATCCGAAAGGCATGGCTCTATAGCAGTAAGTCCCATCTTCTGTTATGAACGAGGTCTTTTCTTCGTTCGACCTGTCCATTGGGATTTGATGATAACCAGACATTGCATCTAAAGACGACATATAATCAAAACCGGCCGTAGAGTCGACCATTTTATTAATATCAGGGAGGGAATAACAATCTTTAGGGCAAGCCTGATTCAGGTCAGTAAAATCTATGCACATCCTATATTTGCCATTGGCTTTTTTGACTAATACAGGATTTGCTAACCACTGTGGGTACATGACCTCCCTGATAAAGCCTGCCTCTTCTAGCTTCAGTACCTCCTCCCTGGTGGCCTGTTGCTTCTCCCTTCCGACTACCCTTTTCTTCTGCTTTACCGGTCTGGCTTCGGGGAGGACATTCAACTTGTGCGTCATCACTTTTGGGTCAATCCCGGGCATGTCAGAAGGCTTCCAGGCGAAGCTTGACGCGTGACTTCGGATCAGGGCCATGACCTCAGTTTTCTGCTATTTGGTGAGTCCGGCATTGAGACTGAAGACTTTATCTGTTTCTGCTTCTGATAAGGGAAAAATCTCCAGTTCCCCCACCGGCTCTGTCCTGGCCTCTGTTTTCTCGTCTCGGACCTCCAGGACTTCTGAATCCAGCCTTTCCTGTAATACCCGGCTAGAGTCCGGCGTCGGAATGCCTGTAGTTCGGTGGAATTTCTGATGTCAGAAGTCTCTAGAAGGGTAAGGGCTATGTTTTCTATGGTTTTATACACGTTTTAAGGTTTTACGTGTTAAAAGAAATGAGGTTTTGCAAGAAAAGTACCAAGGCAGAAAAGCCAAGGTTCGGCCGCCGAAGGTGACTTTCGGCCGCCGTAGTTGGTCTGGCCAGCCAATTATAAAAGGCCCTAGGTCAGTCAAATGGATAAGATTTTCTTTCCATTTGCACGAGCTGAGGTGAGACTTGATCTTCCTTGAGTGATTTATGTGTTTTCTTAAATCTTTCATGGTTTTGATAGATTTTCATGTGGTTTTGAAGTTTTTGAGACAAAAAGCAAGTTTGGAAGCTTGGAGAGTTTGAGAGAGGATTTCTCCATATCTTCACGTAAGGATCGTTCAATCTCTTGTTTGGAAGAGGTAAGTGAAGATCCTGAACTTCCTTTTTTGATTTTTGAAGGTTTTATGGGAGTTGTATGGGTAGTATGCATGAGTAGGTTTAGATGAGGTTTTTGGTGATTTTTGGTGCTTAAGCATGCTCAAGTGTTGTTTGATATGTGTGTTGAGGTTATAGGTTAGGTTTAGACCTCTTTATGCATGTTATGTGGTATATGCTAGTTGGGAGTAGTTGCTATGCATGTTGGATAGGTTTTGGGTGAAGTTTGCATGAAACAGAGCAGGTTTCTGCCCAACGGGCAAAACCAGGTTTGGCCGCCGAAGGAAGGTTCGGCCGCCGAACCCCTTGTGGAGGCAGTTTCGGCTGCCAAAGCTTGCCCCCAAACATTTGGACTTTCGTCTCTGGAGGCAAGGTTCGGTCGCCAAAAGTGCCGCCGAAGGTTGAGTTTCATCTCTGGACAAGACTTTCGGCCGCCGAAGGTGTCGCCGAACATGCATGAGTTTCGTCTCTGGAGGGGAGTTTCGGCCTCCGAACCTGCCGCTGAAAGTGCCCTGTCCAGCTTTCTTTTGCATGTTTTATGTGATTGGTCTAGGATGCTTTAGAGGGTTTTTGGGGAGTTTCTTAGAGATGTTCTTGAGTTAGTTTGGTCCCTCATTTCAGTCCACCTGTGTAGGAACGGACCAGAGGAACCAAGGAGGTCAGCAGTGAGCACTGTTTCAGAACCTGCAGAGTCAGTACAGAGTCAGCCAGAGGTGAGTGGAACTGAACTAAATCTTTTCATACGAGAACTCAAACATTTTTAGCATGTTTCATGCATCATTTATGCCATGTTTATAGTGTTGCATTAATAAGCACGAAGATGTTGCATTAATCAGTGCACGTACAGATCGAGCGTAGCTTGGATTCATTAGCCCCCTAAATGAAGACCTGAGGAGCCCTGAAAGGGCCGGGCACACGGTACCATAGGGTGCTGAATGAAGACCTGAGGAGCTCCTTCGCGGGTCGGGCAATATGGGGGAATTTTGAATTAGTCCGTCTGAGATTATGTGATTTACTTGTGTTGTGATGCATTTCATAAGATCATGGTTTGTAATATGTTTCATATGTTCTACTCACTGGGCTCGTATAGCTCACCCTCTCCCTTAACCCCAGTCTTGCAGGTTCAGAGTCCAGAAGTGTCAGCAGGGTACAGCTAAAGAGAAGAGTTATGTAATAGCTAGTATGGACATGTAATTGTAAAAGCTAGGTTATGTTGTATAGATGGATAGATGATGCTTGACCCTATGAGTTGTAATCCCTTTTGTATATACATGGTCTGTTATGAAAATGATTTTATTATGTATGCATGAAAAACCAGGCTTAACATTATATGAGTTGACCCGCCTAGAGCAAAGATGAGAGCTCTAGCAGGGGTTTTACAGTACCAAGATAGTGTATGCGGGTAAGCCTTGGAACAGCAAAAAGTTTTAAGTTTGTACAGAAAATGTTTGATCATGTATGGGATTTCACAGGTACACAGAGTTCACAGTAGGCTTGCTACGGGTCCCGGCGGCCTTAAGCCGATCTGGATCCTAGCGCCGGTAGCAGTTCGGTTTCCGGGCTGTTACAGATTAGTATCAGAGCCCTAGGTTCATATGGTCGGACCTATAGAGAGAGAGTCGGGCTCATAGAGGTCATAGATGGTCAAGCACCATAGGAAAGCATGTCCATTAGGCGAGGATGTCAGTCCTGTCTATCTGTTGTGTGCATTGCTATGATTCATGTATATGTTGCTAATGTGCTATGTTATGTGTGTTGTGTTCCAGAGCGAGCGTGAAGATGCGAGGAACTCGTCGATCCGCGACATTGACTGGAGTCCCACCAGAAAGTGAGGGTACAGCTGCTCGTCCTCCTGCATTGCCAAGGGCAAGATCTCACAGGTCAAGCAGGGAAGGAACGTCACGAGACCCCAGAAGGTCTTCTGACGAGAGCAGAAGAAGAGTAGCTAGAGGGGGAAGATCAGAGGAAGAGAGAGAGGCTATGGATTTGGTCAGAGCAGAGATGAAAGTATGGGTATAGGAAGGTCTAACGAAGGTATGGGAGAGTCCCAAGGAGGCGCACAGGCCTCGGGGTTTAGCTATCCACCCTTTCCACAGGGCCCGGGATATCCGATGGGAGGTACGTCGGATTTCTCCAGCTTTGCCCCATATCCACCTTATATGCCCTATATGCCTTATCCTTCTTTTTACCCACCATATCATATGTATCCACCCCCACCTTTTCAGTCAAGTCCAGCACAACCTGAACCAAGAGAAACAGTACCTCCACCACCACCAGAACCTGTAGCCCCTGTTGTTGAAACCTAGTTCATTAGGGGGACATAAGGTGAAGATGACCGAGTACTTAAAGTTGGATGCTCCTAAATTCAATACAGGAGATGATCCCTTTGAGTACCTTCGTGCAGTCCGAATGATCACCAGTGAGTTGGGAGCTGATGAGAGTAGAGCCATTGAGATGGCAGGGTTCACATTAAAGTGCAAGAAAGCAAAAGAATGGTTCAAGAATTATGTGGACCCCAGAATAGACAGCATGACATGGGAAGAGTTCGCCAATGAGTTCGCAGGGTGGGCTTTTCCTGACAGTTCCAGAGAGATGAAGATTTTCGAGTTCGAACAGCTGAGATAGACAGAGGAGATGAGCGTTGATGAGTATACAGATAAGTTCCTGGAATTGTTACCATATGTAGGTCAGGCGTATGATACGGATCAGAAGAAGGCAAGGAGATATGCCACAAGGCTTCACCCTAGGTATTTCTCCTTGATTCTTCCAACAGAAAAAGAGAGTTTCCACTCCATTGTGGATGCAGCCAGAAAAATGGAGGCAAGTGCCATCATACAGGGAACAGGAAAGCAGCAGGTGGCACAGTCTTCGGGTTCTAAGACCCCCAGTGCAACAGTTTCTGGCAGCAGAAAAGGAGAGAAGTTTAAGGCCAAGAGAGGCAAGTTCTGGAGCAGGATAAAGTCAGGACTGGGAATGGGAAGCGGCTCCAGCTCTGGCACAGGCAATCCAGTATGTCAGAAATGTGGGAAACCACACAGAGGAGTTTGTCTGATGGGATCTATAGCCTGCTATAGATGTGGGCAAGAGGGACATATTGCACGAGCGTGTCCCCAGGCGACCTTTATGGCACCATCCCAGCAGATGACCTCAGGCAGTGTAGCACAGCCAGCAGCTTCAGCCGTACCACAGAGCAGTGGCAGAGGTAGAGGAAGAGGGTCAGCCTCTTCATCAGGGATGGGTTCCCGAGGTGCAGGTCCGTCAGCCCCAGCACGGATTTTCACCATGACGCAACAGAAGGCAGATACATCGAACACAGTGGTGTCAGGTAATCTCACCATTGGGTGTTCAGAGGTGTATGCTTTGATGGACCCCAGTGCTTCTCAGTCTTTCATTACTTCTAGCGCCGTAGAGAGGTTGGGTTTGATAGTCTCCGAGTTAGAGTGTCCTCTCTGGGTCAGTGGACCTAGATGTGACCCATCATTGGCAGAGTCAGTCTGTCAAGTCAGTCCAGTGTGTATAGAGAGTAGATACCTTCCAGCTGAACTTGTGGTTCTAGAGTTGGCAGATTTTGATGTCATTCTAGGGATGGATTGGTTATCTACGTATAATGCTACCTTGAACTGCAGGGACAAGGTAGTCAAGTTCAGAGACTAGGATGGGTCAGAGTGTGTCTTCAGAGGAGACAGGAGAGGGACACTTAGAGGTTTGATATCAGCCCTTCAGGCTCGTCGGTTGTTGAGGAGGGGTTGTCAGGGGTTCCTAGCTCATGTGAGAGAGCTAGACATGCAGGTTAGGGAACCATCCTCAATACCAGTTGTTAGCGAGTTCCCAGATGTGTTTCCTGAAGAGCTTCCAGGACTACCACCTGATAGGGAAATAGAGTTCGATATCGAGTTAATGCCTGGTACGAGACCGATCTCTATTCCTCCCTATAGGATGGCACCAGTAGAGCTAAGAGAATTGAAAGAGAAGTTACAGGAGTTGGTAGACAAGGGTTTCATCCGCCCGAGTACCTCACCTTGTGGTGCTCCAGTACTGTTTGTCAGGAAGAAGGATGGACCTCTTAGACTTTGTATCGACTACAGGCAGTTGAACAAGGTCACTACCAAGAACAAGTATCCTCTACTCAGGATCGATGATCTATTCGACCAGCTATCAGGAGCAGGATGTTTCTCAAAGATAGATCTGAGATTCGGATACCATCAGTTGAGAATCAGGGAAGAGGATGTACCCAAGACAGCTTTCAGGACCAGATATGGGCATTATGAGTTCCTAGTAATGCCGTTCGGGTTAACTAACGCCCCTGCAGCATTCATGGATCTCATGAATAGAGTTTTCAGAGAGTACCTGGATCACTTTGTGATTGTCTTTATAGATGATATCTTAGTGTATTCCAGGGATGCAGAGGAGCATGCCCAGCATTTGAGGATAGTCTTGCAGACTTTGAGGGAGCATGGCTTGTATGCCAAGTTCTCTAAGTGCGAGTTCTGGCTGAGGAGCATTTCGTTCTTGGGGCATGTAGTATCAGATGAAGGTATAGCAGTGGACCCCAAGAAGGTAGAGGCAGTAGCCAACTGGCCTACACCCATGACAGTAACAGAGATCAAGAGTTTCCTGGGTTTGGCAGGCTACTATCGGAGGTTCGTTCAGGACTTCTCGAAGATTGCTGCTCCGATGACCAGAATGACCAGAAAGAACCTGCCGATCAGTGATGAAGACTTCATAGTGTTCTGTGATGCATCCCGAGTGGGATTGGGTTGTGTGTTGATGCAGAATGACAGAGTGATAGCTTATGCTTCTAGACAGTTGAAGAAGCACGAGCTGAACTATCCTACACACGATCTGGAGATGGCCGCAGTTATTTTTGCACTCAAGATGTGGCGGCATTACCTTTATGGGGTAAAGTGTGAGATCTTCACGGATCATAAGAGCTTGCAGCACATCTTGAGCCAGAGAGAGCTAAACTTGAGGCAGAGACGGTGGGTAGAATTGCTCAGTGATTATGATTGCAAGATCCAGTATCACCCGGGTAAGGCTAATGTTGTAGCTGATGCCTTAAGCCGGAAGTCACTCGGCAGTTTATCCCACATTACAGCAGAGAGGAGGCCGGTGGTGAAGGAGTTCTACAAGCTCATAGAAGAAGGACTACAGTTAGAGTTATCTGGTACAGGTGTTTTGATTGCACAGATGAGAGTTACACCCGTGTTCCTAGAGCAAGTGGCTCTGAAACAGCATGAGGACCCTGAGTTAGTGAAAATTGCCAGGACTGTTCAGTCAGGCAACAGTGTGGAGTTCAGATTTGACAGTGAGGGGATTCTTCGTCACGGGAAGAGGTTATGCGTGCCAGATGACAGCAGGTTAAAGGAAGACATTATGAGAGAAGCTCATAATGCAAGGTATAGCGTTCACCCTGGAGCCACCAAGATGTACCAAGATCTGAGAAGAGTGTATTGGTGGCCAGCGATGAAGAGAGAAGTGGCACAGTATGTGTCAGCCTGCGAAACATGTCAAAGGGTGAAGCTAGAGCACCAGAAGCCGGCTGGAATGCTTAACCCACAGCCGATTCTAGAGTGGAAGTGGGAGAATATAGCGATGGATTTTGTAGTGGGGTTACCGGCGACGTCCAACAGGCTAGACTCCATATGGGTGATTATGGATAGACTGACGAAATCTGCTCACTTCATTCCAGTCAGGAGTAACTATTCTGTGGACAAGCTAGCGCAGGTGTATGTAGAAGAGATAGTAAGGCTGCATGGAGTTCCTGTGTCAATTGTATCAGATAGAGGACCTCAGTTCACCTCCAGGTTTTGGCAGAGTCTGCAAGCTGCTATGGGCACGAGGCTGGATTTTAGCACTGCTTTCCATCCACAGACAGACGGTCAGTCAGAGAGGACCATCCAGACAATAGAGGATATGCTCCGAATGTGTGTGTTAGACTTTGGCGGTTCTTAGAGGCAGCATCTACCTCTGGTGGAGTTTGCCTACAATAACAGCCATCATGCTAGCATAGGAATGGCTCCTTATGAAGCTTTGTATGGGAGGAAGTGCAGAACACCTGTTTGCTGGGAAGAGGTCGGAGAGAAGGCTCTTGCAGGGCCAGAGTTAGTCGAGATTACCAGCAGATTAGTGCCGATCATCAGAGAGAGGATCAGAACAGCTGCCAGCAGACAGAAAAGCTATGCAGATGTCCGTAGGAAGCAGATAGAGTTCCAGGAGGGGGATATGGTTTTGCTGAAGGTGTCTCCAATGAAGGGTGTGGTTCGCTTTGGGAGAAAGGGTAAGCTAGCTCCACGATACTTTGGTCCCTTTGAGATTCTGCAGAGGATCGGGAATGTGTCATACAAGCTGGATTTACCTGCATCGATGGAAAGAATCCATCTGGTTTTTCATGTTTCTATGCTACGGAAATTTGTGTCAGATCCGGGCCAGGTTCTCAGTGAGCCTGATGTGGAGATCCTAGGAGATCTCACATATGTAGAGCAGCCAGTGAGGATCATTGACACCCAGATCAGAAAGTTGAGAAACAAGGAAATTCAGATGGTAAAAGTCCTGTGGAACCACCATAACCTAGAAGAGTGCACCTGGGAGACACGGGAGTCTATGCTCCAGCAATACCCATATCTCTTTTGAGGTTAGTTTTCCCCTTTTCTATGTGTTTTTGTGTTTTATATGTTTGAGGACATTCGGGGACGAATGTTCTTAAGGGGGGAGAATGTAATACCCGGCTAGAGTCCGGCGTCGGAATGCCTATAGTTCGGTGGAATTTTTGATGTCGGAAGTCTCTAGAAGGGTAAAGGCTATGTTTTCTATGGTTTTATACACGTTTTAAGGTTTTACGTGTTAAAAGAAATGAGGTTTTGCAAGAAAAGTACCAAGGCAGAAAAGCCAAGGTTCGGCCGCCGAAGGTGACTTTCGGCCGCCGAACGTGCATGGCCTTCGGGTTCTCATTCGGCCGCCGTAGTTGGTCTGGCCAGCCAACTATAAAAGGCCCTAGGTCGATCAAATGGATAAGATTTTCTTTCCATTTGCACGAGCTGAGGTGAGACTTGATCTTCCTTGAGTGATTTATGTGTTTTCTTGGTTTTGATAGATTTTCATGTGGTTCTGAAGTTTTTGAGACAAAGAGCAAGTTTAGAAGCTTGGAGAGTTTGAGAGAGGATTTCTCCATATCTTCACGTAGGGATCGTTCAATCTCTTGTTTGGAAGAGTTAAGTGAAGATCCTGAACTTCCTTTCTTGATTTTTGAAGGTTTTATAGGAGTTGTATGGGTAGTATGCATGAGTATAGGGGTGTGCATCGGTCGGTTCGGTTCGGTACCGAATCGAACCGGCCAAAACCGAATTAACCGAATTGTTTCAAAATGTAAACCGAACCGAACCAAATAAGATAGAAAACCGAACCGAACCGAACCGAACCGGTTCGGTTCGGTTCGGTTCGAAACCGATTTTTGAACTTTTTTTTCTAATTTCATTGAATTATATAATAATTTGGGCCTAATAAAAATTGATTTAAACCTAATATATTTGTTTAGAATTTGCTGTAATTCCAATTTGCTGTAATTCCAACTTAGACATACTTTGACACTCATAGTATTTTTCCCTCTCAATTTGCTGTAATTCCAACTTAGACACTCAATTGCTGTAATTCCAACTTGCTGTAATTATGAGACTCAATGACACTCAATGACAAGGGCTTTTCATAGTATTTTTCCCTCTCAATTTGCTGTAATTCCAACTTAGACACTCAATTGCACAAGAGTTTGAGAATCAGATATCTACAAGAAACTTCTAAAGCCAAAAAGAAATCGACATTGCCAACCAAGTTCTAGAAACAATAGCAGAACTAGAGAGCATCAAAGCAGGTAGTGCAAAAACCAGCAACCAATGGCATTGACATATAATATTCTCATATCAACAAAAATCAGGAAGAGTAAATAGATACGAATCTCCATAACACAGTATCTACACATGTAATTTAACAATTTTCAACAATAGAATTTGAGATGACTAATTGTCATTAAAAAAGGCAGCAATTACATGCTCACCTACATCAGAACAACCAAAGGAGACAAAAAAATTTCATTTAAAATCAAAACCCAATAAACCGATTTTATACCTGTACGCCTTGGATAATCTAGAATAGGAGATGTCGATTACAAAGAGGGATTGAAACTGGAAAAGCGTTGTTCGGTTTTGAAGTCGCGAGAAAGAATACCAAAATCTGTCTGACCGCCGGTGTGAGTCGCGAGAATGACGATTCAACGAGATGACGATTCAACGAGAGAGCGACGGCTATGAGAGAGAGAGACGCGAGCGATGGCCGTGAGAGAGAGACGCGAAGGGTGGCAGGGTGGGTGGCCGGTGGGTAGCGACTGGGGTGGGTGGCTGTGGCTACGGATTGAAGACGCGAATGATGGAGATTAGGGATTTGGTTTGAGAGAGACGAAGGTATGCCGCGTGAAGAATGACGACGGATAGGATTAGGAAGTGAATTGATATAACCTATAATAAAACGCTGCGTTTAAAATTAAAATCGGTCGGTTCGGTTCGACCGAATTATTTTGACTCCAAAACCGAACCGAACCGACCAACCCGAAATTTTTTAAAATTAAAACCGAACCGAACCGATTTTATTTTAAAACCGAACCAAATTATTAAATTAAATCGGTTCGGTCGGTTTATTCGGTTCAAACCGAACAGTGCTCAGCCCTACATGAGTAGGTTTAGATGAGGTTTTTGGTGATTTTTGGTGCTTAAGCATGCTCAAGTGTTGTTTGATATGTGTGTTGAGGTTGTAGGTTAGGTTTAGACCTCTTTATGCATGTTATGTGGTATATGCTAGTTGGGAGTAGTTGCTATGCATGTCGGATAGGTTTTGGGTGAAGTTTGCATGAAACAGAGCAGGTTTCTGCCCAACAGGCAAAACCAGGTTCGGCCGCCGAAGGAAGGTTCGGCCGCCGAACCCCTTGTGGAGGCAGTTTCGGCTGCCAAAGCTTGCCCCCGAACATTTGGACTTTTGTCTCTGGAGGCAAGCTTCGGCCGCCGAAAGTGCCGCCGAAGGTTGAGTTTCGTCTCTGGACGAGACTTTCGGCCGCCGAAGGTGCCGCCGAACATGCATGAGTTTCGTCTCTGCAGGGGAGTTTCGGCCGCCAAACCTGCCGCCGACAGTGCCCTGTCCAGCTTTCTTTTGCATATTTTATGTGATTGGTCTAGGATGCTTTAGAGGGTTTTTGGGGAGTTTCTTAGAGATGTTCTTGAGTTAGTTTGGTCCCTCATTTCAGTCCACCTGTGTAGGAACGGACCAGAGGAACCAAGGAGGTCAGCAGTGAGCACTGTTTCAGAACCTGCAGAGTCAGTACAGAGTCAGCCAGAGGTGAGTGGAACTGAACTAAATCTTTTCATACGAGAACTCAAACATTTTTAGCATGTTTCATGCATCATTTATGCCATGTTTATAGTATTGCATTAATGAGCACGAAGATGTTGCATTAATCAGTGTATGTACAGATCGGGCGTAGCTTGGATTCATTAGCCCCCTAAATGAAGATCTGAGGAGCCCTGAAAGGGCCGGGCACACGGTACCATAGGGTGCTGAATGAAGACCTGAGGAGCTCCTTCGCGGGCCGGGCAATGTGGGGGAATTTTGAATTAGTCCGTCTGAGATTATGTGATTTACTTGTGTTGTGATGCATTTCATAAGATCATGGTTTATAATATGTTTCATATGTTCTACTCACTGGGCTCGTATAGCTCACCCTCTCCCTTAACCCCAGTCTTGCAGGTTTAGAGTCCAGAAGTGTCAGCAGGGTACAGCTAAAGAGAAGAGTTATGTAATAGCTAGTATGGACATGTAATTGTAAAAGCTAGGTTATGTTGTATAGATGGATAGATGATGCTTGACCCTATGAGTTGTAATCCCTTTTGTATATACATGGTTTGTTATGAAAATGATTTTATTATATATGCATGAAAAACCAGGCTTAACATTATATGAGTTGACCCGCCTAGAGCAAAGATGAGAGCTCTAGCAGGGGTTTTACAGTACCAAGATAGTTTATGCACAGGGTAAGCCTTGGAACAGCAAAAAGTTTTAAGTTTGTACAGAAAATGTTTGATCATGTATGGGATTTCACAGGTACACAGAGTTCACAGTAGGCTTGCTACGGGTCCCGGCGGCCTTAAGCCGATCTGGATCCTAGCGCCGGTAGCAGTTCGGTTTCCGGGCTGTTACATTTCCTCTGTTGAGCTCGGCTCTGCTCCCGTAGCTAGGTACACTGCCCTTGCTTCCTCCTGGCTTCCCTGAACTATTCCCACCCCTGCTTCTATTGTGAACTTCATCGCCAGATATCTGATACTGGTGACGGCCTCAAAGTCAAACAGCACAGGTCTTCCCAAGATCGCGTTGTAGCTCAGGGGGAGTTTAGCTACCAAGAACACCGCATAATGGGTGCGAGTCCTTGGTGCTTCTCCCAAAGTAAGGTCCAGCTTTACCTTCCCTTCCACCGGCACCGGTACTCCTCCGATCCCTTTGACCAGGGCCTGGTCCAGGACCAATTGTTCCTCGGGAATTCCCATATGCTGGAAGACCCGGTATGGCAACAGATTCACCTTGCTCCCGTCATCCACCAAAATCTTCTTCACCCTGTAATTGTGAATAACGGCTTCAATGACAAGGGCATCGTCATGGGGCATCTGAATGCCCTGAGCATCCTCCGGGGAGAAAGTGATGGTCATTGGGGAGTGCTCGACGACCTGCATAACTTCGGCACCGCTACTTTCTCCCTCTCTACTTCTCTTTTTTCCCCTTCGGCTCATCAGACCGCCTGTGCCTCCAATGATCATGTTGATGGTTCCACTGGACCCATCATTCATTGGGTTAGCTCCCGTTTTCCTCGGCGCTTGAACCATCGGGTTTGGCTGAGGCCTCTGTCCCTCCGGCTTCTTCACGAAGTTCTTGAGGTGCCCCTTTTTATTAGCCTCTCGATTTCAGTGATCAACTGAAAGCAATTATTGGTGTCATAGCCATGCGTGCGATGGTACTGACAATATTTGTCAGGATTTCGTTGGTCTGCTTCAGTTCTTAGGGGTCTGGGCCATTGTAGGAACTCCTTGTCCTGTATGGCTATGAGCACTTCGGCTCTTGAAGCATTGAGCGGGGTCGGCTTCTCTGGGATCCACAAGGGCCGTGGTTTTTGTTCTGGGACCCCAAGAGGGAGAGGTCTTTGATCCCTTCGTTCCCAGGGCTGCCTGTAAGGCTCTGACTTTCTGCCTTGTTTCTTCTTCTGCCTTTCTGGCCTCCTTTCTTTCAGGGCCTTCCCTCTATCCATCGCTCCCCTAGCGAATCTGCTTGTCATCAAAGCATCATCCTGCCTTATGTACTTCTCGGCCCTGTTCATCAGCTCGGTCAGTGACGTAGGAGGCTTCCTGCTCAACGAGCCAAAGAACTCGGCAGAGGTCGTCCCCTTCTGCATGGCCTCCACCGCCCTTCCTTCATCGAGCTCTAGAATCTGCAAGGCCTCCGTATTGAAACGAGCAACGTACTCCCTGAGCGATTCGTCTCTCCTCTGCCTGATTGTCTCCAGATAGCTCGTCTTCCTATCTGCGGGCACCCCAGGGATAAACCGGCTAATGAAGCGGGTGGCCAGGTCTCCAAAGCTACCAATACTCCCGGCCTCAAGGTTATTGAACCACGCCCTTGCCGGCCCTGAGAGCGTCGTTGGGAATACCTTGCACATTAAGGCATCTGACAGAGTCTGCAGCTCCATGAAAGTCTTATAGTTGAGGACATGCTCCCGGGGGTTTCCAGCTCCGTCATAGGCCGCCATCGGTGGCATCATAAACTTCTTAGGGACGGTCTCCTGCTGCACCCATTTCGAGAAGGGTGAAGCAGTGGGTAGGAGAGTTTGGTTCTGATCCTTCGTTCCCAGCTCAGCCAAGAGCTTCTCTCTCAACTTCTGCAGCTTTTGGTCTACGTTCTCATCTTCCTGCCTGGTTTTCTTTCCCAGGCGGCATTCCTCCTCCTCTGCTTCACTTTTCGTCCACCTGGTAGTCCCGGCAGAATAATTGTCAGCCTCATCATTTTCTATCATCTCCCTCGCCCTCCTCCCATGGATTCGGGCCTCCGGTTCTTCCTCTTCCCCGGCTCTTCTCTCCCTTTCCCCAGTACCTCGGCTGTTGGTTTGAAGGTGGTTAAGGGCAGGTTGGGGCTCGTTTGTTTGGGGTTCTTCTACCACTGGCCGTGCATTTATCGGGGTGCTGAGGCCCCTTTGTTGCATTATCTGCCCCAACCAGTGGGCGGTGTTTTGTAGCTGGAGGGCAATGGTCTAGAGGTCCTGGTTGGACAAGGCCGCTGCGGGCACACTCCCTGCCAAGCTTGGTGAGGGGTTGAAAGGAATGGGTGGTTGGTTATTGGGAGTCGTAGGACTGGAAAAAGAGAACTGCTGCCCCTCTTGGGCAGAGCTCAGGTCGTTGGGAGTGTTAAGATTGTTTTCATTGTGATTAGCCATCGTGGATCTCAGTGGGTATGTTCAAAATAGAACTCCGGTGATGAAAAGATCTCCTTCGTTCCCACAGACGGCGCCAATTGATGATATGAGATCCAGAAAAATAGGGTTTTACAGAGGTTTTAGGAATATTGAAAAAACTTAGAGCTTAGGGGAGGGTAATTCTCCTTTTATCTGTTTTCATTGTCTGCCAGTGACGTGCAACGGCCTGGTTCTCATTGGACCACCTGTCTCTGCCATACTGATACGATTGTACGAGGATATCAGGTACCTGTCTCATGCGTAACGGCCACTGATTCCCTCCGCGCATGTGTGGATGGGTCCACAAGGCTGATGGAGGGGTCTTCTTCCCGATTCCGGGCTGGGCCGGGAGATAGGAATAAGACTGAGCCCAGGGGGGATCAGCCTGAGAAGCAGTGAGGGCTGGGCCGGCCTGGTTAAGAAATCTATATGGGGCCCGGTATCAAGGCTCAAGCGAGCTGGACCTATTGGCACAGAAGACGTATGGGCCTTCGGACGATGAGCCGTGATCGTGGGCTGAGCCCCTGACCGGGGTGGAGAAGTCAAGCGGTCATCAGTTACCATGCAAACGGACTACTTCCCTGAAAAACAAATCAGCTGTATTTGTTGCATCATCAGTTTTATGGCATGAAATAAAATGTGCCATCTTACTAAAGCGATCTACAACAACAAACACTGAATCTCTACCTCGTTTTGTCCTAGGTAAACCTATCACAAAATCCATAGAGATATCAGTCCAAGGTTCAGTAGGAACAAGCAAAGGAGTATACAACCCTTGTGGCAAGGACTTAGATTTAGCCTGTTTACATGCAAAGCATTGAGCACAAATTTTCTCTACATATTTTCGCATGTTGGGCCAATAAAAGTGTTCATTCAACATGTCTAAAGTCTTTTGCACACCAAAATGTCCCATTAATCCTCCTGAATGTGATTCTCTAACAAGCAACTCACACACTGAACAATTGGGTATGCATATTTATTTCCCCCTAAAATGAAACCCATCATGCAAATAAAACTTGTTAAACGCCCTATATTCACATGCCTTAAATACATCAGAAAAATTAGTATCATTCTCATACATGTCTTTCAAATGCTCAAACCCTAACAAATTAGAACTAAGTATGGAAGTCAATGCATAACGTCTAGATAATGCATCAGCTACCACATTCTCTTTACCTTGCTTGTATTTAATCACATAAGGAAAGATTTCGAGATACTCAACCCACTTACCATGCCGCTTTTTCAACTTACCTTGTCCCTTCAAGTGTTTGAGAGACATCAAGTCGGTATGAATCACGAACTCATTAGGCAGCAAGTAGTGTTTCCAAACTTCAAGAGCCCTAATCAGTGCATAGAACTCTTTGTCATAGGTGGAATAGTTCAAATGTGCGCCACCTAGTTTCTCACTGAAATATGTTATGGGTTGGCCTTCCTGCATAAGAACAACACCAATACCAATCCCAAAAGCATTACATTCGATTTCAAAGGTTTTAGAAAAATCAGGTAGCCTTAAAACAGGAGCAGCAGTAAGTTTTTCTTTTAATGTGTTAAATGCAAGCTCCTGTTCTTTACCCCATTTAAACCCAATGGCCTTTTTAATAATCTCATTTAGAGGTGCAACAATAGTGCTGAAATCTCTAACTAACCTCCTATAGAAGCTTGCTAATCCATGAAAGGATCTCACCTCATTAGCATTCTTAGGTGTAGGCCATTCTTAGATAGCCTTAACCTTTTCAGTATCTACCTCAACTCTACGTGAACTAATAATAAATCCTAGGAATATGACACTATCAGTACAAAATGTGTATTTCTTAAGATTAGCATATAATTCATGTTCATGCAACTTCTGGAGAACAAGTTCAACATGCCTAATATGATCATCCAGGTTTCGGCTATAAATCAATATATCATCAAAATACACAACCACAAACTTACCTAGGTAATCACGCAAAATATGGTTCATCAATCTCATAAATGTGCTAGGTGTATTAGTTAAGCCAAAAGGCATCACTAACCATTCATATAAACCATATTTAGTCTTAAAGGCAGTTTTCCACTCATCACCCAACTTCATCCTAATTTGATGATAACCGCTTTTCAAATCAATTTTGGTAAAGAAAACAACACCACATAATTCTTCAAGCATATCATCTAATCTAGGAATAGGATGGTGATACTTTACAGTGATTTTGTTGATCGCACGACAATCAACACACATGCGCATTGTTCCATCTTTCTTTGGTACCAACAAAACAGGTACTGCGCATGGACTGAGGCTCTCCCTGATATGTCCCTTAGCTAGCAACTCATCAACTTGCTTTTGCAATTCCTTCATCTCCTCAAGATTACTCTGGTAAGCTGGACGGTTTGGAATCTGAGCTCCAAGAACAAAATCGATATGATGTTCTATTATCCTAATGGGTGGCAACCCAGATGCCACCTTCTCAGGAAATACATCTACAAAATCCTGCAATAACTTAGAAAAAGAACTAGGCAATTCATCAGTAGGGTTAGTCTCAATCATAAAATTGGAACTAAAACGCAACATAATCAAAGCTCTCTTCCCTAAGTATGCTTTCTTCAACTCTCTCTCTTTACAATAAAAGGAAGACTTGCTGAATTCTTCACTCTTCTCACTCAGCTCTCCTTTTACCTCCACACTTACTAACGTTTTCTCTCCTGCACGTCTCTCATTTTTATCCTTTCCTGTGCAGTCACTCTCTTTTGGGCCATTTGAAACCTTCTTTTTACTACTGGCCTCTTTTCCCTCATTCTTTTTACTTGTCTCACCTCCCTTACCCAATTTAGCAGATTGTTATAATTTCACTTGATCTGCATATACATCTTGAGGAGATAATGGTACAAGTATATGTTTTACACCAAGGAACGTAAAAGAAAACCTATTACTATACCCATCATAAATGACACGCCTGTAATACCCGGCTAGACCCCGGCATCGGAATTCCTATTTTTTCGGTGGAATCTCGGGTGTCGAAAACCTCTAGAAGGGTAAAATATGTTTTCCTAAAATGTTTTCATGTGTTTTAAGGTTTTAAGTGAGAAAGAAATTGAGTTTTGAAAGAAAAGCACCAAGGAAGGAAAGCCAGGTTCGGCCGCCGAACCTCATGTTCGGCCGCCGAACATGGTGGAGTTTAGGGAGCACCTTTGGCCCCCGAAGGTGGTCTGGCCAGCCACCTATAAAAGGCCCCATGTCCGAAAATGGGCGAGTCTCTTTCCCATTTTCGGGCAAAGGTAAGTCCAAACCCTTCCATGGTTAGTTTTGATGTTTTTCTTCAAATCATTCATGTTTTTTATGAGTTTTAACTTGGCTTTGAAGATTTTTTAGCAAAAATCGAAGTTGTGAAGCTTGGAGACCTCCGGAACTCATTTTCCCCAAATCTCCAAGTTGGGTCACGCCTTCTCTCGATCTTCAAGAGGTAAGTGCTGATCCTCACCTTCTTTGATGTTTTGAGTAAGTTTTGAGAGGTTTTAAGGGGGTTTTATGCATGATTAGAGTAGTTGTTAAAGGTTAGGGTTTATGTGAGTTAAATGATGAAATGTATGTTTATTGTATGCTATGTATTGATGTGGTTGGGGTATAGGCTAGTTTTATGCCCCTAAATGCTTAAGAATGTGTTTATGCATGTTTTTGCATGGTTTGGTTTGAGTTTGGAGGGTTTGGGAGGCAAAATGGGCATGAGAGGCTTGAGTTCTCCCATTCTGGAAGAACTCAGGTTCGGCTGCCGAAGCCATGTTCGGCCGCCGAACCTGCCTGGGAAGGCAGTTCTGGCTGCCGAACCCTGCCCCCGAAAGTTTGGACTTTCCGCTCTGGAGGGGAGTTTCGGTGTAACAGCCCGGAAACCGAACTGCTACCGGCGCTAGGATCCAGATCGGCTTAAGGCCGTCGTGACCCGTAGCAAGCCTACTGTGAACTCTGTGAACCTGTGAAATCCCATACATGATCATACATTTTCTGTGCAAATTAAAACTTTTCGCTGTTCCAAGGCTTACCCTGTGCATCCACTAGCTCTGTACTATAAAACCCCTGCTAGAGCTCTCATCTTTGCTCTAGGCGGGTCAACTCATATACTGTTAAGCCTGGTTTTTACAACACATCAAAGAAAACATTTACATAAAAGATCATGTCATACAAAAAGGGATTACAACACATAATGGTCAATCACATGACTATCCTGTACATCATACTCTATCTCTTTACAAGTACATGTCCACACTATACTATTACAAAGCTCTATACTCTTCTTGTACCCTGCTGACTTCCCTCTGGATTCTGAACCTGCAAAACTGGGGTTAGGGGAGAGGGTGAGCTATACTAGCCCAGTGAGTAGTACATATAAACATGTTATAAAACATGATCTCATGGAATGCATCACAACACAAGTAAATCACATCATCTCAGACGGACTAATTCAAAATTCCCCCATATTGCCCGGCCCGCGAAGGAGCTCCATAGGTCTTCATTCAGCACCCTATGGTACCGTGTGCCTGGCCCTTTCAGGGCTCCTCAGGTCTTCATTTAGGGGGCTAATGAATCCAAGCTACGCCCGATCTGTACATGCACTGATTAATGCAACATCTTCGTGCTCATTAATGCAATACTAATAACATGGCATAAATGATGCATGAAACATGCTAAAAATGTTTGAGTTCTCGTATGAAAGATTTAGTTCAGTTCCACTCACCTCTGGCTGACTCTGTACTGACTCTGGAGGTTCTGAAGCAGTGCTCACTGCTGACCTCCTTGGTTCCTCTAGTCCGTTCCTACACAGGTGGACTGAAATGAGGGACCAAACTAACTCAAGAACATCTCTAAGAAACTCCCCAAAAACCCTCTAAAGCATCCTAGAACAATCACATAAAACATGCAAAAGAAAGCTGGACAGGGCACTTTCGGCGGCAGGTTCGGCGGCCGAAACTCCCCTCCAGAGACGAAACTCATGCATGTTCGGCGGCACCTTCGGCAGCCGAAAGTCTCGTCCAGAGACGAAACTCAACCTTCGGCGGCACTTTCGGCGGCCGAACCTTGCCTCCAGAGACGAAAGTTCAAATGTTCGGGGGCAAGTTTTGGCAGCCGAAACTGCCTCCACAAGGGGTTTGGCGGCCGAACCTGGTTTTGCTCGTTGGGCAAAAACCTGCTCTGTTTCATGCAAACTTTACCCAAAACTTATCCAACATGCATAGCAACTACTCCCAACTAGCATATACCACATAACATGCATAAAGAGGTCTAAACCTAACCTAAAACCTCAACAAACACATCAAACAACACTTAACCATGCTGATACACCAAAAATCCTCAAAAACCTCCCTTAACCTAAACATGCATAACTACCCATACAACTCCCATAAACCCTTCAAAATCAAGAAAGGAAGTTCAGGATCTTCACTTACCTCTTCCAAACAAGAGATTGAACGATCCCTACGTGGAGATATGGAGAAATCCTCTCTCAAACTCTCCAAGCTTCCAACCTTGCTCTATGTCTCAAAAACTTCAAAACCACATGAAAATCCATCAAAACCAGGAAAGATTTAAGAAAACACATAAATCACTCAAGGAAGATCAAGTCTCACCTTAGCTCGTGCAAATGGAAAGACAATCTTATCCATTTGACCGACCTAGGGCCTTTTATAGTTGGCTAGCCAGACCAACTACGGCGGCCGAATGAGAACTCGAATGCCATGCATGTTCGGCGGCCGAAAGTCACCTTCGGCGGCCGAACCTTGGCTTTTCTACCTTGGTGCTTTTCTTGCAAAACCTCATTTCTTTTAACACTTAAAACCTTAAAACGTGTATAAAACCATAGAAAACATAGCCATTACCCTTCTAGAGACTTCTGACATCAGAAATTCCACCGAACTACAGGAATTCCGACGCCGGACTCTAGCTGGGTATTACATTCTCCCCCCCCTTAAGAACATTCGTCCCTGAATGGTCCTCAAACATATAAAACACATAAACACCTAGAAAAGGGGAAAACTAACCTCAAAACAGATATGGGTATTACTGAAGCATAGACTCCCGTGTCTCCCAGGTGCACTCTTCTAGGTTATGGTGGTTCCACAGGACTTTTACCATCGGAATTTTCTTGTTTCTTAACTTTCTGATCTGGGTGTCAATGATCCGCACTGGCTGCTCTACATATGTGAGATCTCCTAGGATCTCCACATCAGGCTCACTGAGAACCTGACCCGGATCTGACACAAATTTCCGTAGCATAGAAACATGAAAAACCTAATGGATTCTTTCCATCGATGCAGGTAAATCCAGCTTGTACGACACATTCCCGATCCTCTGCAGAATCTCAAAGGGACCAATGTATCGTGGAGCTAGCTTACCCTTTCTCCCAAAGCGAACCACGCCTTTCATTGGAGACACCTTCAGCAAAACCATATCCCCCTCCTGGAACTCTATCTGCTTCCTACAGACATCTGCATAGCTTTTCTGTCTGCTGACAGCTGTTCTGATCCTCTCTCTGATGATCGGCACTAATCTGCTGGTAATCTCGACTAACTCTGGCCCTGCAAGAGCCTTCTCTCCGACCTCTTCCCAGCAAACAGGTGTTCTGCACTTCCTCCCATACAGAGCTTCATAAGGAGCCATCCCTATGCTAGCATGATGGCTGTTATTGTAGGCAAACTCCACTAGAGGTAGATGCTGCCTCTAAGAACCGCCAAAGTCTAACACACACATTCGGAGCATATCCTCTATTGTCTGGATGGTCCTCTCTGACTGACCGTCTGTCTGTGGATAGAAAGTAGTACTAAAATCCAACCTCGTGCCCATAGCAGCTTGCAAACTCCGCCAAAACCTGGAGGTGAACTGAGGTCCTCTATCTGATACGATTGACACAGGAACTCCATGCAGCCTTACTATCTCTTTTACATACACCTGCGCTAGCTTGTCCATAGAATAGTTACTCCTGACTGGAATGAAGTGAGCAGATTTAGTCAGTCTATCCACAATCACCCATATGGAGTCTAGCTTGTTGGACATCGCCGGTAACCCCACTACAAAATCCATCGCTATATTCTCCCACTTCCACTCTGGAATCGGCAGTGGGTTAAGCATTCCAGCCGGCTTCTGGTGCTCTAGCTTCACCCTTTGACATGTTTCGCAGGCTGACACATACTGTGCCACTTCTCTCTTCATCGCTGGCCACCAATATACCTTTCTCAGATCTTGATACATCTTGGTGGCTCCAGGGTGAACGCTATACCTTGCCTTATGAGCTTCTCTCATAATGTCTTCCTTTAACCTGCTGTCATCTGGCACGCATAACCTCTTCCCATGACGAAGAATCCCTTCACTGTCAAATCTGAACTCCACACTGTTGCCTGACTGAACAGTCCTGGCAATTTTTACTAACTCAGGGTCCTCGTGCTGTTTCAGAGCCACTTGCTCTAGAAACACGGGTGTAACTCTCATCTGTGCAATCAAAGCACCTGTACCAGATAACTCTAACTGTAGTCCTTCTTCCATGAGCTTGTAGAACTCCTTCACCACCGGCCTCCTCTCTGCTGTAATGTGGGATAAACTGCCGAGTGACTTCCGGCTTAAGGCATCAGCTACAACATTAACCTTACCCGGGTGATACTGGATCTTACAATCATAATCACTGAGCAATTCTACCCACAGTCTCTACCTCAAGTTTAGCTCTCTTTGGCTCAAGATGTGCTGCATGCTCTTATGATCCGTGAAGATCTCACACTTTACCCCATAGAGGTAATGCCTCCACATCTTGAGTGCAAATATAACTGCGGCCATCTCCAGATCGTGTGTAGGATAGTTCAGCTCGTGCTTCTTCAGCTGTCTAGAAGCATAAGCTATCACTCTGTCATTCTGCATCAACACACAACCCAATCCCACTCGGGATGCATCACAGAACACTGTGAAGTCTTCATCACTGATCGGCAGAGCTAACACCGGTGCTGAAGTCAACCGTCTCTTCAGCTCTTCAAAACTCGCTTCACACTCTTCTGACCATACGAACTTCTGGTTCTTTCTGGTCAATCTAGTCATCGGAGCAGCAATATTCGAGAAGTCCTGAATGAACCTCCGATAGTAGCCTGCCAAACACAGGAAACTATTGATCTTTGTTACTGTCATGGGTGTAGGCCAGTTGGCTACTGCCTCTATCTTCTTGGGGTCCACTGCTATACCTTCATCTGATACTACATGCCCCAAGAAAGAAATGCTCCTCAGCCAGAACTCGCACTTAGAGAACTTGGCATACAAGCCATGCTCCCTCAAAGTCTGCAAGACTATCCTCAGATGCTGGGCATGCTCCTCTGCATCCCTGGAATACACTAAGATATCATCTATAAAGACAATCACAAAGTGATCCAGGTACTCTCTGAAAACTCTGTTCATGAGATCCATGAATGCTGCAGGGGCATTAGTTAACCCGAACGGCATTACTAGGAACTCATAATGCCCATATCTGGTCCTGAAAGCTGTCTTGGGTACATCCTCTTCCCTGATTCTCAACTGATGGTATCCGGATCTCAGATCTATCTTAGAGAAACATCCTACTCCTGACAGCTGGTCGAAGAGATCATCGATCCTGGGTAGAGGATACTTGTTCTTGGTAGTGACCTTGTTCAACTGCCTGTAGTTGATACAAGGTCTAAGAGGTCCATCCTTCTTCCTGACAAACAGTACTGGAGCACCCCAAGGTGAGGTACTCGGGCGGATGAAATCCTTGTCTACCAACTCCTGTAACTGCTCTTTCAATTCTCTTAGCTCTGCTGGTGCCATCCTGTAGGGAGGAATAGAGATCGGTCTCGTACCAGGCATTAACTCGATCTCAAACTCTATTTCCCTATCAGGTGGTAGTCCTGGAAGCTCTTCAGGAAACACATCTGGGAACTCGCTAACAACTGGTATTGAGGATGGTTCCCTAACCTGCATGTCTAGCTCTCTCACATGAGCTAGGAACCCCTGACAACCCCTCCTCAACAACCGACGAGCCTGAAGGGCTGAGATCAAACTTCTAGGTGTCCCTCTCCTGTCTCCGCTGAAGACACACTCTGACCCATCCTGGTCTCTGAACCTGACTACCTTGTCCCTGCAGTTCAAGGTAGCATTATACGTAGATAACCAATCCATCCCTAGAATGACATCAAAATCTGCCAACTCTAGAACCACAAGGTCAGCTGAAAGGTATCTACTCTCTATACACACTGGATTGACTTGACAGACTGACTCTACCAATGATGGGTCACATCTAGGTCCACTGACCCAGAGAGGACACTCTAACTCGGAGACTATCAAACCCAACCTCTCTGCGGCTCTAGAAGCAATGAAAGAGTGAGAAGCACCGGGGTCCATCAAAGCATACACCTTTGAACACCCAATGGTGAGATTACCTGACACCACTGTGTTCGATGTATCTGCCTCCTGTTGCGTCATGGTGAAAATCCGTGCTGGGGCTGCCGGACCTGCACCTCGGGAACCCATCCCTGATGAAGAGGCTGACCCCCTTCCTCTACCTCTGCCATTGCTCTGTGGTACGGCTGAAGCTGCTGGCTGTGCTACACTGCCTGAGGTCATCTGCTGGGATGGTACCATAAAGGTCGCCTGGGGACACGCTCGTGCAATATGTTCCTCTTGCCCACATCTATAGCAGGCTGTAGATCCCATTAGACAAACTCCTCTGTGTGGTTTCCCACATTTCTGACATACTGGATTGCCTGTGCCAGAGCTAGAGCCGCTTCCCATTCCCAGTCCTGACTTTATCCTGCTCCAGAACTTGCCTCTCTTAGACTTAAACTTCTCTCCTTTTCTGCTGCCAGAAACTGCTGCACTAGGGGTCTTAGAACCCGAAGACTGTGCCACCTGCTGCTTTCCTGTTCCCTGTATGATGGCACTTGCCTCCATTTTTCTGGCTGCATCCACAATAGAGTGGAAACTCTCTTTCTCTGCTGGAAGAATCAAGGAGAAATACCTAGGGTGAAGCCTTGTGGCATATCTCCTTGCCTTCTTCTGCTCCGTATCATACGCCTGACCTACGTATGTTAACAATTCCAGGAACTTATCTGTATACTCATCAACGCTCATCTCCTTTGTCTGTCTCAGCTGTTCGAACTCGACAACCTTCATCTCTCTGGAACTGTCAGGAAAAGCCCACCCTGCGAACTCATTGGCGAACTCTTCCCATGTCATGCTGTCTATTCTGCGGTCCACATAGTTCTTGAACCATTCTTTGGCTTTCTTGCACTTTAATGTGAACCCTGCCATCTCAATGGCTCTACTCTCATCAGCTCCCAACTCACTGGTTATCATTCGGACTGCACTAAGGTACTCAAAGGGATCATCTCCTGTATTGAATTTAGGAGCATCCAACTTTAAGTACTCGGTCATCTTCACCTTATGTCCCCCTGATGAACTAGGTTGCTGTGCTGCAACAACAGGGGCTACAGGTTCTGGTGGTGGTGGAGGTACTGTTTCTCTTGGTTCAGGTTGTGCAAGACTTGACTGAAAAGGTGGGGGTGGATACATATGATATGGTGGGTAAAAAGAAGGATAAGGCATATAGGGCATATAAGGTGGATATGGGGCAAAGCTGGAGAAATCCGACGTACCTCCCATCGGATATCCCGGGCCCTGTGGAAAGGGTGGATAGCTAAACCCCGAGGCTTGTGCGCCTCCTTGGGACTCTCCCATACCTTCGTCAGACCTTCCTATACCCAGACTTTCATCTCGGCTCTGACCAACATCCATAGCCTCTCTCTCTTCCTCTGATCTTCCCCCTCTATCTACTCCTCTTCTGCTCTCGTCAGAAGACCTTCTAGGGTCTCGTGACGTTCCTTCCCTGCTTGACCTGTGAGATCTTGCCCTTGGCAATGCAGGAGGACGAGCAGCTGTACCCTCACTTTCTGGTGGGACTCCAGTCAATCTCGCTGATCGACGAGTTCCTCGCATCTTCACGCTCTGGAACACAACACACATAACATAGCACATTAGCAACATATATGGCACATACATGAATCATAGCAATGCACACAACAAATAGACAGGACTGACATCCTCGCCTAATGGACATGCTTTCCTATGGTGCTTGACCATCTATGACCTCTATGAGCTCGACTCTCTCTCTCTATAGGTCCGACCATATGAACCTAGGGCTCTGATACCAATCTGTAACAGCCCGGAAACCGAACTGCTACCGGCGCTAGGATCCAGATCGGCTTAAGGCCGCCGGAACCCGTAGCAAGCCTACTGTGAACTCTGTGAACCTGTGAAATCCCATACATGATCATACATTTTCTATGCAAATTAAAACTTTTCGCTGTTCCAAGGCTTACCCTGTGCATCCACTAGCTCTGTACTATAAAACCCCTGCTAGAGCTCTCATCTTTGCTTTAGGCGGGTCAACTCATATACTGTTAAGCCTGGTTTTTACAACACATCAAAGAAAACATTTACATAAAAGATCATGTCATACAAAAAGGGATTACAAAACATAATGGTCAAGCACATGACTATCCTGTACATCATACTCTATCTCTTTACAAGTACATGTCCACACTATACTATTACAAAGCTCTATATTCTTCTTGTACCCTGCTGACTTCCCTCTGGACTCTGAACCTGCAAAACTGGGGTTAGGGGAGAGGGTGAGCTATACTAGCCCAGTGAGTAGTACATATAAACATGTTATAAAACATGATCTCATGGAATGCATCACAACACAAGTAAATCACATCATCTCAGACGGACTAATTCAAAATTCCCCCACATTGCCCGGCCCGCGAAGGAGCTCCTCAGGTCTTCATTCAGCACCCTATGGTACCGTGTGCCCGGCCCTTTCAGGGCTCCTCAGGTCTTCATTTAGGGGGCTAATGAATCCAAGCTACGCCCGATCTGTACATGCACTGATTAATGCAACATCTTCGTGCTTATTAATGCAATACTAATAACATGGCATAAATGATGCATGAAACATGCTAAAAATGTTTGAGTTCTCGTATGAAAGATTTAGTTCAGTTCCACTCACCTCTAGCTGACTCTGTACTGACTCTGCAGGTTCTGAAGCAGTGCTCACTGCTGACCTCCTTGGTTCCTCTGGTCCGTTCCTACACAGGTGGACTGAAATGAGGGACCAAACTAACTCAAGAACATCTCTAAGAAACTCCCCAAAAACCCTCTAAAGCATCCTAGAACAATCACATAAAACATGCAAAAGAAAGCTGGACAGGGTACTTTCGGCGGCAGGTTCGGCGGTCGAAACTCCCCTCCAGAGACGAAACTCATGCATGTTCGGCGGCACCTTCGGCAGCCGAAAGTCTCATCCAGAGACGAAAGTCAACCTTCGGCGGCACTTTCGGCGGCCGAACCTTGCCTCCAGAGACGAAAGTCCAAATGTTCGAGGGCAAGTTTTGGCAGCCGAAACTGCCTCCACAAGGGGTTCGGCGGCCGAACCTGGTTTTGCCCGTTGGGCAGAAACCTACTCTGTTTCATGCAAACTTTACCCAAAACTTATCCAACATGCATAGCAACTACTCCCAACTAGCATATACCACATAACATGCATAAAGAGGTCTAAACCTAACCTAAAACCTCAACAAACACATCAAACAACACTTAACCATGCTGATACACCAAAAATCCTCAAAAACCTCCCTTAACCTAAACATGCATAACTACCCATACAACTCCCATAAACCCTTCAAAATCAAGAAAGGAAGTTCAGGATCTTGACTTACCTCTTCCAAACAAGAGATTGAACGATCCTTACGTGGAGATATGGAGAAATCCTCTCTTAAACTCTCCAAGCTTCCAACCTTGCTCTATGTCTCAAAAACTTCAAAACCACATGAAAATCCATCAAAACCAGGAAAGATTTAAGAAAACACATAAATCACTCAAGGAAGATCAAGTCTCACCTCAGCTCGTGCAAATGGAAAGACAATCTTATCCATTTGACCGACCTAGGGCCTTTTATAGTTGGCTGGCCAGACCAACTACGGCAGCCGAATGAGAACCCAAATGCCATGCATGTTCGGCGGCTGAAAGTCACCTTCGGCGGCCGAACCTTGGCTTTTCTGCCTTGGTGCTTTTCTTGCAAAACCTCATTTCTTTTAACACTTAAAACCTTAAAACGTGTATAAAACCATAGAAAACATAGCCATTACCCTTCTAGAGACTTTCGACACCAGAAATTCCACCGAACTACAGGAATTCCGACGCCGGACTCTAGCTGGGTATTACATTCGGCCGCCGAACCTGCCACCGAAGGTGAGTGTCTTTCGGCTCTGGAAGCACGTTCGGCCGCCGAAGGTGCATGACTTTCGGCTCTGGAGGGACTTTCGGCCGCCGAACCTGCCGCCGAAAGTGCTATGTTCAGCCTTCCTTTGCATGATTTTTATGATTATTTTATGATGTTTTAGGGGGGGTTTTTGGGGAGATGTTTAGAGTCATGTTAGTGTATGTTTGGTGCCTCATTTGAGTCCACCTATGTAGGTTCGGACCCGAGGAACCGAGGACCCCAGTAGTGAGATAGATGCTTCAGAGTCTGTTCAGAGTCAGCCTGAGGTGAGTAGAATGGATCTTTATATATCAAAGCAAATAAATTTTGAGCATGTTCATGCATCACGAATGCCATGATATATACTAGGTTGTTTGCATTAGAAATCACGAATATGTTGCATTGCATTCTATGATGTTGATGTGGATGGCTGTTGGATGACCCATTAGCCCTCGATATGATGTGATGACGATGTTACGGTACGGAAGTCCAGGTCGAGGCCCATTCTACGCCCCTGGCACATTGGAATGTTATGTTATGTTATGTTATGTTAAGGGAAAGACCAGAGGCCCATTCTACGCCTTGGCACTGTTGGATTATGTAGCGGGCTATTATGACAAGTCCATCCTTGATGTGAATTGTTTGTGATGTGATGCGATGCATTCCATGAAAGCATATGTTTTAATATATTGTTTTACTATTCTGCTCACTGGGCTCTAGTAGCTCACCCCTTTCCCTTAACCCCCAGGTTTGCAGGTTCGGGATAGATCAGGAGGTTAGCAAGAGTAAAACATAGTGTTATGTATGTAATAGTTAGTTGTGGATATGAAAGATAATGTAATGTAAAGTATTGTACAGTTTTGTATTGAGGATTAGTATTGTTCTTAACCCTAGAGTTTATGATTAATCCCTTTTGATACATGATCTTTATATAATATTTTATTAATGTGATGTAAACCAAGCTTGATGTATGTAATGTTGACCTAATTAGAGCATTTGATGAGGGCTCTAGTATAGGAGTTTTTATGTTTTCAGTTTAGTGCATGCACAGGTCGAGCTTGGTAGTTGTAAAAGTTTAAAGTTTTTATGTAAATGTTTGATCATGTATGGGATTTATCAGGTATGACAGGTTATATGCTAGGCTTGCTACGGGTCCCGGTGACCTTAAGTCGATCTGGATCCTAGCGCCTGTAGCAGTCCGATTTCGGGTCGTTACAACGCCTATCAAATTGCCATGGTCTACCCAAAAAAATATGTCCAGCCTGCATCGGTACAATATCACAAGTAACCTCATCTACATACTTGCCAATAGAAAATGACACTTTACATTACTTGGTTACCTTTGCCTCGCCACTATCATTCAACCACTGAAGTCTATAAGGATTAGGGTATTTAATAGTTTCTAGTCCTAATTTATCAACTAAAATAGTACTAGCACAATTAACTTGACTACCCGTGTAATACCCGGCTAGATCCCGACATCGAAATTCCTATTTTTCCGGTGGAATCTCGGATGTCGAAAACCTCTAGAAGGGTAAAATATATTTTTCTAAAATGTTTTCATGTGTTTTAAGGTTTTAAGTAAGAAAGAAATTGAGTTTTTGAAAGAAAAGCACCAAGGAAGGAAAGCTAGGTTCGGCCGCCGAACATGGTGCAGTTTAGGGAGCACCTTTGGCCCCCAAAGGTGGTCTGGCCAACCACCTATAAAAGGCCCGATGTCCGAAAATGGGCTAGTTTTCTTCCCCATTTTCGGGCAAAGGTGAGTCCATGCCCTTCCATGGATAGTTTTGATGTTTTCCTTCAAATTGTTCATGTTTTTTATGAGTTTTAACTTGGTTTTGAAGATTTTTGAGTAAAGAACGAAGTTTTGAAGCTTGGAGACCCCAGAGCTCGATTTCTCCCATCTCCCAGTTTGGATCGTCTCTCCTCTCGATTTTCAAGAGGTAAGTGGAGATCCTACCTTTCTTTTATGTTTTATGAAAGTTTTGAGGGGTTTTAAGGAGAAGTGATACATGTTTAGGTTAATTGTATATGTTAGGGTTTATGTGAGTTTAAGGATGAAATGTGTGTTTAATGCATGTTGCTTGTTGATGTTTGTTGGGGTATAGGATAGTTTGAGACCCCTATATACTTGTGTACATGTTTATGCATGTTTGGGAGTGTTGTGCATGGATGCGGAGGCAAGTTCGGCCCCCGAACGTGGCCTGGCCAGCCACCTATAAAAGGGACACTTAGCCGAAATGGACGAGCTTTCTCCCATTTTCGGCCTCAGCAAGCTCCCGACCATCCCTTTGCAAATCTTGTGTTCTTCCTCCAAATCTCTTCCATTTTCCTTGAGTTTTAAACTCACATTGCAAGTTTTGAGCATTTAAACCAAGTTTTAGAGCTTTGGGAACTCAGGAGCTCATTTTCGTGGATCTCCAAGTTTAGGTCGTCTCCCTCTCGATCTTCAAGAGGTAAGAGCCGATCTTAAGCTCCTTATATGTTTTAAGTAAGTTTTAAGTTGTTTTATGAGTAGAGATGCATGTTTAGGCTTGTTGATGTTTTGATGAACAATGTATGTTGTTTGTGTGTGTTGAAGTGTTGTAGTTGGGGTATTTGATAGTTTGAGACCCCTAGGTGTGATGTATGGTGTTTATGCATGTTTTAGAACGAGTTTATGCATGATTGGTGAGTTTGAAGGCAAAAATGCTTAAGGGAGCCAAGTTTCTGCCCTTTGGCAGAAACCAGGTTCGGCAGCCGAAGGGAGTTTCGGCCGCCGAACATGGCTTGAGAGGCAGCTTTAGGCTGCCGAAGCTTGCCCTCGAAAGTTGGAGTTTCGGCTCTGTCCGAGACTTTCGGCCGCCGAAGGTGCCGCCGAACATGCATGAGTTTCGCCTCTGTCTGGGAGTTTCGGCCGCCGAAGGTGCCGCCGAACCTGCCTGACTTTCGGCTCTGGAGGGACTTCCGGCCGCCGAAGGTGCCGCCGAAAGTGCCCTGTCCAGCCTTTTCTTGCATGCTTCCTAGGAGTGTTTTGAGGTGTTTTTAGGAGGTTTTTAGGGGTATGTTTAGAGTTATGTTCTTGTTGTTTGGTGCCTCATTTGAGTCCACCTGTGTAGGTTCGGACCCGAGGAACCGAGACCCCCGGTTGTGAGATAGTCGTTCAGAGTTCGTTGTTAAAGCTTCAGTTACCAGGTGAGTGGAACAACCCCTTAAGTTTTAAAGTAAAGTAAATGAATAAATGAATGAATCATAAAGCATTGCCCATGCATCATTATGCCATGCAATATTTCAGGATGTTTGCATTAGAATTCACGAATATGCTGCATTGCATAAATTGATGTTGATGTGGATGGTTGTTGGGTGATCCATAGTCCTCTGATGTTATGTTATGATGATATGTTATGGAAGACCAGCGAGGCCCATTCTACGCCCCTGGCACTATGTAAGAGAAAGACCAGCGAGGCCCATTCTACGCCCCTGGCATTTTAGAATGTTATGTTATGTAAGAGAAAGACCAGTGAGGCCCATTCTACGCCCCTGGCATTTGGAGATGTTGAGGACTAATGGTGACAATACCATCCTTTTATGTGATTAGCTGTGATGTGTTGCATTTCATGAAAGCATGAATAAGAAAAAGAAAGAAAAAGTTAAATAATATAATAATAATAATAATAAAATGAATAATAATATACCTAAAAATGGAGGAATTAAAGCAAATGTTTTTAGTTTCTGCTCATTGGGCTTTATAGCTCACCCCCTCTCCCCTAACCCCAGTCTTGCAGGTGCAGAGTAGATAGAGAAGTCAGCAGAGTAAGAGAAGTTTTTGTAATAGCTTAGCTGTGGACATGGTTTGTTGGTAATGTAAAAGTATGAGATGTAATGTAATGTAAGTTGATAATGTGCTTGACTAGAGTCTGTTGTATTCCCTGTACACATGGTCTTGTATGAGATATAATGTTTTTATGACGCCTATGTAATCCAAGCCCATGTTATGTTATGTTACCCCATGAGAGTAGTTGATGAGACTCCATTGAGGGGTTTATGTTATGGTTGTGCATGCACAGGCTAGGCTTGGCAAAGAAATGTTTGAATGAAAGAAAAGTTTTTAATTTTTCTGTATGTTGTTGACCATGTATGGGATTAAACAGGTTCACAGGACGTATGTTTGGCTTGCTACGGGTTCTGGCGGCCTTAAGCCAACCTGAATCCTAGCGCCGGTAGTGGTCCGGTTTCCGGGTCGTTACAGAGTGGTATCAGAGCCCTAGGTTCATATGGTCGGACCTAGAGTGTCGGGCTCATAGATGTGATAGAAAGTCAAGCACAATAGGAAATCATGTCCACTAGGATAGGATGTAGAGTCCTGTCTAGAATGAAAGTATGATATGGCATGAGATATGCTATGTATGTGATGTGGGTTCATGTGTTTCCACATGAACCATTGGATGCTAATGTTTTGTTATCTGTGCTGTTTTTCAGTAAACAGAATGCGAGGAACTCGTCGATTAGCTAGATTGACTAGAGTACCACCGGAGGATGAGGGCACGAGCGCCCGTCCTCCAGCATTGCCAAGGGCAATGTCAAGTAGGTCCAACCGGGACAGAGCAGTGGGAGACCCTAGAAGATCTCTGGATCTGGGTAGAACAGATCAGTAAGAGGAACGGTTCAAGGAGGCAGGTCACTGGATGTGGGAGAAGAGATGGATGTGGACCAGAGGAGGGATGGTAGTCTTGGTGTGAGCATGCCAGAAGAGGGCATGGGTGAGTCTCAGGGAGGCACTCAGGCCTCGGGGTTTGTTCCACCACCCCAGTACCCACCTTTTTCACCATACCCCGGGTATTCGATGGGAGGTACATCGGATTACCCCAGTTTTAATCCTTACCCTTCTCACATGCCATACCCACCTTTCTACTCACAGTATCCACAGTACCCTATGTACCCACCTCCATCCTTCCATCCAGGCACAACAAACCCTATCCCAGGGGATGCCGCACCTCCACCACCAGCAGAAACCGCAGTTACAGAAACCCAAAGACCTCAACCTACCTCATCTGGAGGGAGCAAGGCCAAGATGACCGACTATATGAAGTTGGGTGCTCCCCAGTTTGATACCGGTGATGATCCGTTCGTGTACCTGGAGAAGGTCAAAACAATTACAGATGAGATAGGGGCTGATGACAGTAGAGCCATTCAGATGGCTGGTTTCACTCTGAAATGCAAGAAGGCACGAGAGTGGTTCAAGAACTATGTGAAACCAAGGGTGGACAGTCTGTCATGGGAGGAGTTTGCGAATGAGTTCGCAGGATGGGCTTTCCCTGACAGTTCCAGGGAGCTGAAGGTGATTGAGTTTGAACAGCTGAAGCAGACAGATGAGATGGGTGTCGATGAGTACACCGATAGATTCTTAGAGTTATTGCCGTTTGCTGGGCAACATCTGGACACAGATCCGAAGAAGTCGAGGAGGTATATCATGAGGCTCAATTCCAAGTATTCCTCTTTGATTCAGTCAGCTGATAGAGAAAGTTTCCATGCCATTATAGACATGGCCAGGAGAATGGAGGCTAGTGCCGTAATAGAGGGAAAAGTCAAGCAGTTAGTGGCACAGCCTTCTGGTTCTAAGACCCCAGGTGGGGGAAGGATAGACCCTTCATCCTTGAGTTCAGCTAGTAAGAAGTGGAACAGTACCACTAAGAAACCAAAGAAGAATAAGTTCTGGAGCAAGATCAAATCAGGTCTGGGAATAGGGGGTGGCTCAAGCTCTGGTGCTGATAATGCAGTGTGTGCAAGGTGTGGTAAGCTACACAGGGGGGTATGCCGGTTTGGAACGACAGCCTGCTACAGGTGTGGGCAAGAGGGACACATGTCTTGGGAATGTCCGAGAGCAGTTCCTACGGCACAGCCCCAGCAGACAACTTCGGGTAGCGTAGCACAGCCAGCAGCTTCAGCCGCAACACAGGCTAGTGGCAGAGGCCGAGGGAGAGGGTCAGCCTCTTCTTCATCAGTTTACAGAGGGGAAGGTCCGTCAGCTCCAGCACGGATCTTCACCATGACGCAACAGGAGGCAAACACATCCAACACCGTGGTGTCAGGTAATATCATCATTGGTTGTTCAGATGTTTATGCCTTAATGGACCCGGGTGCATCCCATTCTTTTGTTTCTCCGAAAGCGGTCGAGAGGTTGGGTTTGATGGTCTCTGGGTTAGAGTGTCCCCTATGGGTCAGCGGACCCAAATGTGACCCGTCAGTGGCAGAGTCAGTCTGCCAGTACAGTCCAGTTTTCATAGAGGGAAGATGCCTATCCGCCGACCTAGTGGTTCTAGACTTGACAGATTTTGACGTCATTCTAGGGATGGATTGGCTATCTACCCATGGTGCTACCTTGGATTGCAGAGACAAGGTAGTTAAGTTCAGATGTCAGGATGGGTCAGAGGTTGTCTTTAGAGGAGACAGGGGGAGTACACCTAGAGGTTTGATATCAGCCCTACAGGCTCGTAGGCTGCTCAGGAGGGGTTGTCAGGGTTATCTAGCTCATGTGAGAGAGTTAGACAGAGATGTCAGAGAGCCCGCCTCGGTGCCTGTGGTTAGAGAGTTCTTAGATGTTTTCCCAGACGAGCTGCCAGGTTTACCGCCTCCTAGGGAGATAGAGTTCGAAATAGAATTGATGCCAGGAACCAGACCAATCTCTATCCCTCCCTACAGGATGGCCCCAGCTGAGTTGAAAGAGCTGAAAGAACAGTTGCAAGATCTAGTAGACAAGGGCTTCATCCGACCGAGTACCTCACCTTGGGGTGCTCCAGTACTCTTTGTAAAAAAGAAGGATGGATCCCTCAGACTTTGTATCGACTACAGACAGTTGAACAAAGTCACTACTAAGAATAAGTACCCATTGCCAAGGATCGACGATCTATTCGACCAGCTAGCTGGAGCAGGTTGTTTCTCCAAAATAGATCTGAGATCTGGGTATCATCAGCTAAGGATCAGAGATGAAGATGTGCCAAAGACAGCATTCAGGACCAGATATGGGCATTTTGAGTTCCTAGTGATGCCGTTCGGGTTAACAAACGCCCCTGCAGCATTCATGGATCTCATGAACAGAGTATTTAGCCAATACCTGGATCACTTCGTTATTGTCTTCATAGATGATATCTTAGTGTATTCCAGGAATGCAGAAGAGCATGCCCATCATCTGCGGTTGGTCTTGCAGACTTTGAGGGAACATGGCTTGTATGCCAAGTTCTCTAAATGTGAATTCTGGCTGAAGAAGCATGAGTTGAATTACCCCACACACGACCTGGAGATGGCAGCAGTAATCTTTGCACTCAAGATGTGGAGGCACTACCTCTATGGGGTAAAATGTGAGATCTTTACAGATCATAAGAGCCTACAGTACATCCTGAGTCAAAGAGATTTGAATTTGAGACAGAGAAGATGGGTAGAACTGCTCAGTGACTACGATTGCAAAATCCAGTATCATCCGGGTAAGGCTAATGTTGTAGCTGATGCCTTAAGCCGGAAATCACTCGGCAGTCTATCCCACATCACAGCAGAACGAAGACCAGTAGTAAAGGAGTTCTACAAACTCATCGAAGAAGGGCTACAGTTAGAGTTGTCGGGTACAGGTGCTTTGATTGCACAGATGAAAGTGACACCCGTGTTTCTGGAGCAGGTGGCTCAGAAACAGCACGAGGACCCATAGTTAGTGAAGATTGCCAGGACTGTTCAGTCAGGCAATGATAGCGAGTACAGATTCGACAGTAAGGGGATCCTCCGCTATGGGAGTCGATTATGTGTACCAGATGACATAGGGCTAAAAGGAGACATTATGAGAGAGGCTCATAATGCTAGATACAGCATTCACCCTGGAGCCACCAAGATGTATCAAGATTTGAAGAAAGTTTATTGGTGGCCAGCGATGAAGAAAGAAGTGGCACAGTTCGTGTCAGCCTGCGAAGTGTGTCAGAGGGTGAAGCTGGAACATCAGAAGCCAGCTGGAATGCTTAACCCGCTACCGATTCCAGAATGGAAATGGGAAAACATAGCTATGGACTTCGTAGTAGGGTTACCGGCAACGTCCAATAGAGTGGACTCCATATGGGTGATTGTGGACAGACTCACCAAATCTGCTCACTTCATCCCTGTCAGGAGTGGCTACTATGTGGACAAGTTGGCGCAGGTGTATGTGGATGAGATTGTCAGGCTGCATGGGGTTCCTGTTTCGATAGTGTCAGATAGAGGGCCCCAGTTCACCTCCAGGTTTTGGCGGAGTCTGCAAAATGCCATGGGTACTAGGTTGGACTTCAGTACTGCCTTCCACCCCCAGACTGATGGACAGTCAGAAAGGACCATCCAGACTATCGAGGATATGCTCAGAATGTGTGTGCTAGACTTTGGCGGTTCTTGGAGGCAGCATCTACCTTTGGTGGAGTTTGCCTACAACAACAGCCATCATGCTAGCATCGGGATGGCTCCATATGAAGCTTTGTACGGAAGGAAGTGCAGATCACCCGTTTGCTGGGAGGAAGTTGGAGAGAAGGCTTTAGCAGGGCCTGAGTTAGTTGAGATCACCAGCAGAGTGGTACCCATAATCAGAGAGAGAATCAAGACTGCTGCAAGCAGACAGAAGAGTTATGCAGACATCCGCAGAAGGCAGTTAGAGTTTCAGGAGGGGGATCTGGTATTGCTCAAGGTGTCTCCAATGAAGGGAGTGGTTCGCTTCGGGAAGAAAGGTAAACTAGCCCCACGATACATCGGACCCTTTGAAATCTTGCAAAAGATTGGGAATGTGTCGTACAAGCTGGATTTACCTGCTTCGATGGAGAGAATCCATCCGGTTTTCCATGTTTCAATGTTGAGGAAGTTTGTGTCAGATCCGAGCAAGGTTCTTAGTGAGCCTGATGTAGAGGTCCAAGAGGATCTCACCTATGTTGAACAGCCAGTGCGGATCATAGACACCCAGATCAGAAAGTTAAGAAACAAGGAAATCCCGATGGTGAAAGTCCTGTGGAACCACCACAACTTGGAAGAATGCACTTGGGAGACACGAGAGTCTATGCTCCAGCAATACCCTCATCTCTTTTAAGGTTAGATCCCTATGTGTTGATATGTTATATGCTTGCCATGTTATGTGTTGTTTGGTGAACATTCGGGGACGAATGTTCTTAAGGGGGGAAGAATGTAATACCCGGCTAGACTCTGGTATCGGAATTCCTACCGTCTGGTGGGATCTCGGATGTCGGAGACCTCTAGAAGGGTAGAATCATGTTTTTGTAAAATGTTTTAATGTGTTTTAATGGTTTTAAAGTATGAAACTAAATGAGTTTTTGCATGAAAATAGCATTGGAGGAAAACCCAGGTTCGGCCGCCGAAAGTCAAGTTCGGCCGCCGAACATGCATGCGTTTTGGAGGCACATTAGGCCCCCGAAAGCATGAGTTAGGGAAGTCCAGGTTCGGCCGCCGAAAGTGAAGTTCGGCCGCCGAACATTGCATGGATGCGGAGGCAAGTTCGGCCCCCGAACGTGGCCTGGCCAGCCACCTATAAAAGGGACACTTAGCCGAAATGGACGAGCTTTCTCCCATTTTCGGCCTCAGCAAGCTCCCGACCATCCCTTTGCAAATCTTGTGTTCTTCCTCCAAATCTCTTCCATTTTCCTTGAGTTTTAAACTCACATTGCAAGTTTTGAGCATTTAAACCAAGTTTTAGAGCTTTGGGAACTCAGGAGCTCATTTTCGTGGATCTCCAAGTTTAGGTCGTCTCCCTCTCGATCTTCAAGAGGTAAGAGCCGATCTTAAGCTCCTTATATGTTTTAAGTAAGTTTTAAGTTGTTTTATGAGTAGAGATGCATGTTTAGGCTTGTTGATGTTTTGATGAACAATGTATGTTGTTTGTGTGTGTTGAAGTGTTGTAGTTGGGGTATTTGATAGTTTGAGACCCCTAGGTGTGATGTATGGTGTTTATGCATGTTTTAGAACGAGTTTACGCATGATTGGTGAGTTTGAAGGCAAAAATGCTTAAGGGAGCCAAGTTTCTGCCCTTTGGCAGAAACCAGGTTCGGCAGCCGAAGGGAGTTTCGGCCGCCGAACATGGCTTGAGAGGCAGCTTTAGGCTGCCGAAGCTTGCCCCCGAAAGTTGGAGTTTCGGCTCTGTCCGAGACTTTCGGCCGCCGAAGGTGCCGCCGAACATGCATGAGTTTCGCCTCTGTCTGGGAGTTTCGGCCGCCGAAGGTGCCGCCGAACCTGCCTGACTTTCGGCTCTGGAGGGACTTCCGGCCGCCGAAAGTGCCCTGTCCAGCCTTTTCTTGCATGCTTCCTAAGAGTGTTTTGAGGTGATTTTAGGAGGTTTTTAGGGGTATGTTTAGAGTTATGTTCTTGTTGTTTGGTGCCTCATTTGAGTCCACCTGTGTAGGTTCGGACCCGAGGAACCGAGACCCCCGGTTGTGAGATAGTCGTTCAGAGTTCGTTGTTAAAGCTTCAGTTACCAGGTGAGTGGAACAACCCCTTAAGTTTTAAAGTAAAGTAAATGAATAAATGAATGAATCATAAAGCATTGCCCATGCATCATTATGCCATGCAATATTTCAGGATGTTTGCATTAGAATTCACGAATATGCTGCATTGCATAAATTGATGTTGATGTGGATGGTTGTTGGGTGATCCATAGTCCTCTGATGTTATGTTATGATGATATGTTATGGAAGACCAGCGAGGCCCATTCTACGCCCCTGGCATTTTAGAATGTTATGTTATGTAAGAGAAAGACCAGTGAGGCCCATTCTACGCCCCTGGCATTTGGAGATGTTGAGGACTAATGGTGACAATACCATCCTTTTATGTGATTAGCTGTGATGTGTTGCATTTCATGAAAGCATGAATAAGAAAAAGAAAGAAAAAGTTAAATAATATAATAATAATAATAATAAAATGAATAATAATATACCTAAAAATGGAGGAATTAAAGCAAATGTTTTTAGTTTCTGCTCATTGGGCTTTATAGCTCACCCCCTCTCCCCTAACCCCAGTCTTGCAGGTGCAGAGTAGATAGAGAAGTCAGCAGAGTAAGAGAAGTTTTTGTAATAGCTTAGCTGTGGACATGGTTTGTTGGTAATGTAAAAGTATGAGATGTAATGTAATGTAAGTTGATAATGTGCTTGACTAGAGTCTGTTGTATTCCCTGTACACATGGTCTTGTATGAGATATAATGTTTTTATGACGCCTATGTAATCCAAGCCCATGTTATGTTATGTTACCCCATGAGAGTAGTTGATGAGACTCCATTGAGGGGTTTATGTTATGGTTGTGCATGCACAGGCTAGGCTTGGCAAAGAAATGTTTGAATGAAAGAAAAGTTTTTAATTTTTCTGTATGTTGTTGACCATGTATGGGATTAAACAGGTTCACAGGACGTATGTTTGGCTTGCTACGGGTTCTGGCGGCCTTAAGCCGACCTGAATCCTAGCGCCGGTAGCGGTCCGGTTTCCGGGTCGTTACATGATCTTTATATAATGATTTATTAATGTGATGTAAACCAAGCTTGATGTATGTAATGTTGACCCAGCTAGAGCATTTGATGAGGGCTCTAGTATGGAGTTCGTATGTTTAATGTTATGGTGCATGCACAGGTCAAGCTTGGTAGATGGAAAGTTTAAAATTTTTATAAAAATGTATGATCATGTATGGGATTTATCAGGTATGACAGGTTGTATGCTAGGCTTGCTACGGGTCCTGGCGACCTTAAGTCGATCTAGATCTTAGCGCCGGTAGCGGTCCGATTTCGGATCGTTACAGATTAGTATCAGAGCCCTAGGTTCATATGGTCGGACCTAGAGAGTGTCGGCCTCCTAGATGTCATAGAAGGGCAAGCACAATAGGAAAATCATGTCCACTAGGATAGGATGTAGAGTCCTATCTTGAATGATGATGTGAAATGCCATGATTTTATGCATGTGCATTAATGTTATGCTATGTATGTGATGCGGGTTTATGTGTTCCCACATGAACCATATGTTGCTAATGTTTTATGTGATGTGTGCTGTTTTTCAGTAAGAAGAATGCGAGGCACTCGTCGATCTGCACGATTGACTGGAATCCCACCAGAAAATGAGGGCATGGATGCCCGTCCCCCTGCATTGCCGAGGGCAATGTCCTGCAGATCTAGTAGGGAAAGAGTATCAAGGGACCCTAGAAGGTCTTTTAATGCAAGCAGAAAGGGAGCAGTTCAGGGAGGAGTGTCAGCTGAGGGGGATGAAATGGATGTTGACCAGAGAAGGGATGGAAGTCTGGGAGTAAACATGTCTGAAGAGGGCATGGGAGAATCTCAAGTAGGCACTCAGGCCTCGGGGTTTGCTCAACCACCCCAATATCAACCCTTTCCATAGGGCTCCGGGTATTCGATGGGAGGTACATCGGATTATCTCAGCTTTAACCTTATCCCTCTTTCATGCCTTACCCACCTTTCTATCCACTATACCCCCAATACCCAATGTATCCACCCTCACCTTTCTATCCAAATGTAACAAACCCTGAACAAGGAAATGTTGCACCTCCTTCACCACCCCCTGAATCTGTAGCTCCTGAAGTCCAAGTACCCAAGCCTAGCTCATCTAGAGGGAGCAGAGTTAAGATGACAGACTACTTGAAGCTGGATGCTCCCAAGTTCAAGACGGGAGATGATCCATTTGAGTACCTGAAGACAGTTAAAATGATTACAGATGAGTTAGGGGCAGATGATAGTAGAGCCATTCAGATGGCGGGGTTCACACTTAAATGCAAAAAGGCCCGTGAGTGGTTTAAAAACTATGTGGACCCAAGATTGGACAGTTTAACCTGGGAGGAGTTTGCTAATGAATTTGCAGGATGGGCTTTCCCTAATAGCTCAAGGGAATTGAAGATAATTGAGTTTGAACAGTTAAGGCAGACTGAAGAGATGAGTGTGGATGAGTTTACAGACAGGTTTTTGGAGCTGTTGCCGTTTGTGGAGCAAACTTATGATATGGATCAGAAGAAGGCCAAGAGGTATACCATGAGGCTCCACTCTAGGTATTCCTCTCTAATCCTTGCAACAGAGAGGGAGAGCTTCCACACTATTGTGGATGCGGCGCAGAAGATGGAGGCTAGTGCCATCATTCAGGGAACAGTTAAGCAGTTTGTGGCACAGCCTTCGGGTTCCAAGACCTCAGGCAGGGGAAAGCTAGATCCCTCTTCTCTGAGTGCAGCAGCTTCGGGCAGTAAGAGGTGGAGTAGCACCACCAAAAAGCCAAAGAAGAATAAGTTCTGGAACAGGTTAAAATCAGGTCTGGGACTCGGTGGTGGCTCGAGCTCGGGTTCAGATGGTGCAGAGTGTTTGAGGTGTGGTAAGCTACACAAGGGAGCGTGTCGATTTGGGACCACAGCCTGCTTCAGATGCGGGCAGGAGGGACACATAGCACGGGAGTGTCCTAGGGCACCTTTTATGGCTCAGTCCCAGCAGACAGCTTCTGGCAGTGTGGCTCAGCCAGCAGCTCCAACCATGACTCAAGGCAGTGGCAGAGGCCGAGGGAGAGGGGCAGCCTCTTCTTCAGCAGGTTCTCGAGGTGAAGGTCCATCAGCTCCAGCTCGGATCTTCACTATGACACAGCAGGAGGCGAACGCATCAAACACCGTGGTGTCAGGTAATCTCATTATTGGTTGTTCAGATGTGTATGCTTTAATGGACCCTGGTGCATCCCATTCTTTTGTTGCTCCGAGAGCCGTAGAGAGGTTGGGTTTGATAGTCTCTGGGTTAGAGTGTCCCCTCTGGGTCAGTGGACCCAAATATGATCCATCAGTGGCAGAGTCAGTCTGCCAGTATAGTCCAGTATTTGTGGAGAGTAGATGCCTTCCAGCCGACCTTGTGGTTCTAGACTTGACGGATTTTGATTTCATTCTAGGGATGGATTGGCTATCTACTCATGGTGCTACCTTGGACTGCAGAGACAAGGTAGTCAGGTTCAGAGATCAGGATGGGTCAGAGGTTGTCTTCAGAGGAGACAGGAGAGGTACGCCTAGAGGTTTGATATCAGCCTTACAGGCTCGTAGGTTGCTCATGTAACGACCCGAAAATTGGACCGCTACCGGCGCTAGTATCCAGATCGGCTTAAGGCCGCCGGGACCCGTAGCAAGCTTAACATACCTCCTATCACCTAGTCAAATCCCATACATGATCAAAACATTATCATAAAAACTTTAAAACATTTCATATACCAAGCTTGATCCGTATGCTACATAACTGAAGACATAAAGAACCCCCCTACTAGAGCCCTCAACAAAGCTCTAGCTGGGTCAACATAACATACATCAAGCTGGGATCACATCCGATGAACCAAAACCTAACCTGTGCATGCATCAAAACCATAAGCATAAGACCTCCACTAGAGTCCTCATCAAATACTCTAGCGTGGTAAACATCACATGCCACAAGTTTGGTTCACACACAACTCAACATTTAAAACATTACATACATCATGTACTAAAAAGGGACTAACCAAGCCTTAGGGCCAAGCACAATACTAATCCATAAACATAACTCTACTTTACATTACATTACATCACATTATCTTACAATACATTATATCAATTTACATTACATGTCCACACTAAAACACTAATCTATTACATAAGCATGACATTAACTTTTGAGACTTCCCGATCTACTTCTGACCTGCAAACCTGGGGGTTAGGGAGAGGGGTGAGCTAAAAAGCCCAGTGAGCAGAACATAAAACAGTGTAATAAATCATATGCTATCATGGAATGTGTCACATCACAAACATTTCATATCACGGATGGACATGACCACCAAAACTCCCTCTATCTGTGCCCGGCCCTCAAAGGAGCTCCTCAGGACTTGTGTAACATAACATGGTGCCCAGCCCTTCGGGCTCCTCAGGACTTCATTATTGCCTGGCCCTTCGGGCTCCTCAGGACTTCATTATGCCCGGCCCTAGATGGGGCTCCTCAGGACTTCATTAACATATCATAGCTAGGGCTATTGGGGTCGCCTTGGTCCATCCACATCAACAACAAATTATGCAATGCAACATCTTCGTGAAATCTAATGCAAGCAACCTAATACATATACATTGTATTCATGATGCGTGAAACATGCTTAAAACATTTGAGTTAGTTCTACTCACCTTAGGCAGACGCTGGACTGACTCTGCAATAGCTAACACTGCTGGCCTCCTAGGTCCCTCGGGTCCGATCCTACATAGGTGGACTCGAATGAGGTGCCAAACACATTCTAAACAACTCATAAATAACTCCCCAAAAACCCCCTAAAACATCATAGAATAACCATAGAAATCATGCAAAGGAAGGCTAACAGGGCACTTTTGGCGGCAGGTTCGGCGGCCGAAAGTCCCTCCAGAGCCGAAAGCCATGCACCTTCAGCGGCACCTTCGGCGGCCGAAGGTTCCTTCCAGATCCAAAACTCATGCATGTTCGGCGGCACCTTCGGCGGCCGAAACTCCCTTCCAGAGCTGAAAGTCCAACTTTCAGGGGCAGGGTTCGGTAGCCAAAACAAGCCACCACAGGCAAGTTCGGCGGCCGAACCTGAGTTCTTCCAGAAAGGCAGAACTCAACCTTCTCATGCACAAACAGCCTCCAAACCTTCCAAAACAACCCAAAACCTCACATGCTCTCTCCCAAACATGCATACACACTCCCTCATGCATATAGGGCATAAGCTAACTTAAACCTCTCAACATAACATCATATAAACAAACATTGGGCATAAAACCCACATAAACCCTAACATGCATATCTACCCATACTCAAGCATTAAAACTTCTTTAAACTTACTTAAAACTTTATGAAACATAAAGCAAAGCAAGGATCTACACTTACCTCTTGAAGATCGAGGGTTGGTGCGATCCCTAACTTGGAGATGGGAGGAAACAAACTCCTTAGGTATCCAAGCTCCCAAAACTTGATTTAAGCTTTAAAACTTCAAAACCCAAAAAGAAACTCATAAAAACATGAAGGATTTGAAGAAAGAACATGAAATCAACCAAAGGAGGACATGAACACACCTGAGCTCGAGAATGGGGAGAAAACTCACCCATTTTCGGTCTGAGGGCCTTTTATAGGTGGCCGGTCAACCACCTTCGGCGGCCTAAGCTGCTTCCGCAACTTCACCACCTTCGGCAGCCTAACGTGCCTCCTAAACTATCCCATGTTCGGCGGCCGAACTTGAGGTTTGACGGCCGAACCTAGTTTCTTCCCTCAAAACCTTCGGAGGCCTAAAGCACTCTCGAAACAGCCCCATGTTCGGCGGCCGAACTTGAGGTTCGGCTGCCGAACCTGGGTCCTTCCTCCTTGGCCTATTCTTTTCAAAACTCCATTTCTTTTCCATTTAAAACCATAAAATCATATGAAAACATTTTAGAAACACATTTTACCCCTCTAGAAGACTCTGGCATCTTCAAAAATTCCAGATTCCAACGGAGATTCCGCCGGAAGGTAGGGATTCCGATGCCGGAATCTAGCCGGGTATTACGCTCAGGAGAGGGTGTCAGGGGTTTCTAGTTCATGTGAGAGAGCTGGATAGTCCGGTCAGGGAGCTCGCCTCAGTGCCCATGGTCAGAGAGTTTCCAGATGTCTTCCCAGATGAGCTTCCAGGACTACCACCTGCTAGGGAGATAGAGTTTGAAATAGAATTGATGCCTGGAACCAGACCAATCTCTATCCCTCCCTACAGGATGGCACCAGCAGAGTTAAAGGAGTTAAAGGAGTTAAAGGAACAGTTGCAAGAGTTGGTAGACAAGGGTTTCATCCGACCGAGTACCTCACCTTGGGGTGCTCCAGTACTGTTTGTAAGGAAGAAGGATGGATCCTTAAGACTTTGTATCGACTACAGGCAGTTGAACAAAGTCACTACCAAGAATAAGTACCCGTTACCTAGGATCGACGATCTATTCGACCAGCTAGCAGGAGCCGGTTGTTTCTCCAAGATAGATCTGAGATCCGGGTATCACCAGCTGAGAATAAGAGAAGAAGATGTGCCGAAGACGGCTTTTAGGACCAGATATGGGCATTATGAGTCCCTAGTAATGCCGTTTGAGTTAACCAATGCCCCTGCAGCATTCATGGATCTCATGAACAGAGTGTTTAGCCAGTATCTGGATCACTTTGTTATTGTCTTCATTGATGATATCTTAGTGTATTCCAAAAACGCAGAGGAGCATGCCCATCATTTGAGGATAGTTTTGCAGATCCTGAGGAAGCATGGCTTATATGCCAAGTTCTCTAAGTGTGAATTCTGGTTGAGGAGCATCTCATTCTTGGGGCATGTTGTATCAGAGAACGGAATTGAAGTAGACCCTAAGAAGGTGGAAGCTGTAGCAAACTGGCCTAGACCCACTACAGTTATAGAGATTAAGAGCTTTCTGGGTTTGGCAGGTTACTACAGGAGGTTTGTTCAGGACTTCTCAAAAATTGCCGCTCCTATGACCAAATTGACCAAGAAGAACCAGAGGTTTGTGTGGTTTGATCAGTGCAAGGAAAGCTTTGAAGAGCTGAAGAAGAGATTGACGTCAGCACCGGTGTTAGCTCTGCCTACCAGTAATGAAGACTTCACAGTGTTTTGTGATGCGTCCTGTGTGGGACTGGGTTGTGTGTTGATGCAAAATGAGAGGGTAATTGCTTATGCTTCTAGGCAGCTGAAAAAACATGAGTTGAATTATCCTACACACGATCTAGAGATGGCAGCTGTGATCTTTGCACTCAAGATGTGGAGACATTACCTTTATGAGGTAAAGTGTGAGATCTTCACAGATCATAAAAGCCTGCAGTACATCTTGAGTTAGAGAGAGTTGAATCTGAGGCAGAGGAGATGGGTGGAACTGCTTAGCGACTATGATTGCAAAATTCAGTACCATCCGAGTAAGGCAAATGTTGTAGCAGATGCCCTAAGCCGAAAATCACTTGGTAGTCTATCCCATATCACAGCAGAGAGAAGACCGGTGGCGAGGGAGTTCTATAAGCTCATTGATGAAGGGCTGCAATTGGAGTTGTCTGGTACAGGTGCTTTGATGGCCCAGATGAGAGTGACACCCGTGTTTCTGGAGCAGGTGGCTCAGAAACAGCATGAGGACCCAGAGTTAGTGAAAATTGCCAGGACTGTCCAGTCAGGCAAGAATGAAGAGTTCAGATTTGACAGCAAAGAGATCCTCCGCTATAGAAACAGGTTATGTGTACCAGATGACGTGAGTTTGAAGGGAGACATTATGAGGGAAGCTCATAATGCCAGATACAGTGTTCACCCTGGAGCCACCAAGATGTATCAGGATCTGAAGAGAGTTTATTGGTGGCCAGCTATGAAGAGAGAAGTGGCACAGTTCGTGTTCGCCTGCGAAGTATGTTAGAGGGTGAAGCTGGAACATCAGAAGCCGGCTGGAATGCTTCACCCACTGCCAATTCCAGAGTGGAAATGGGAGAATATAGCTATGGATTTTGTGGTGGAATTACCGGCAACGTCCAATAGATTGAACTCCATATGGGTGATTGTGGACAGACTGACCAAATCTGCTCACTTCATCCCTGTCAGGAGTGGCTATTCTGTGGACAAATTGGTGCAGGTATTTGTCGATGAAGTGGTGAGGTTGCATGGGACTTCTGTTTCAATAGTGTCTGATAGAGGACCCCAGTTCAGCTCCAGGTTTTGGCGGAGTTTGCAAAGTGCTATGGGTACCAGGTTGGATTTTAGCACTGCTTTCCATCCTTAGACTGACGAACAGTCAGAGAGGACCATCCAGACAATTGAAGATATGCTCAGAATGTGTGTGCTAGATTTTGGCGGTTCTTGGAGGCAGCATTTACCTTTGGTGGAGTTTGCCTACAATAACAGCTATCATGCTAGCATCGGGATGGCTCCATATGAAGCTTTGTATGGAAGGAAGTGCAGGTCACCTGTCTGCTGGGAGGAAGTTGGAGAAAGGGCCTTAGCAGGGCCTGAGCTAGTAGAGTTTCAGGAGGGAGATTTGGTGTTGCTCAAGGTGTCTCCTATGAAAGGGGTGATTCATTTTGGGAAGAAAGGTAAGCTAGCTCCACGGTACATCGGACCCTTTGAAATCTTGCAAAAGATCATGAATGTATCGTACAAGTTGGACTTACTTGCATCAATGGAAAGAATCCATCCGGTTTTCCATGTTTCCATGTTACGGAAGTTCGTGTCAGATCTGGGTAAGGTTCTTAGTGAGCTTGATGTGGAGATCCTAGGAGATCTCACCTATGTTGAGCAGCCAGTGCGGATCCTAGACACACAGATCAGAAAGTTGAGAAACAAGGAAATCCCGATGGTGAAAGTCCTCTGGAATCACCATAATGTAGAAGAGTGTACCTGGGAGACACGGGAGTCCATGCTCCAGCAATACCCTCATCTCTTTTAAGGTTAGTATCTATGTGTTTATGTGTGTTATGCCTCGTATGCATGTTTGGTGAACATTCGGGGATGAATGTTCTTAAGGGGGGGGAATGTAATACCCGGCTAGACCCCAGCATCGGAATTCCTATTTTTCCGGTGGAATCTCAGATGTCGGAAACCTCTAGAAGGGTAAAATATATTTTTCTAAAATATTTTCATGTGTTTTAAGGTTTTAAGTAAGAAAGAAATTGAGTTTTTGAAAGAAAAGCACCAAGGAAGGAAAGCCAGGTTCGGCCGCTGAACCTCATGTTCGGTAGCCAAACATGGTGCAGTTTAGGGAGCACCTTTGGCCCCCGAAGGTGGTCTGGCTAGCCACCTATAAAAGGCCCCATGTCCAAAACTGGGTGAGTTTTCTTCCCCATTTTCGGGCAAAGGTGAGTCCATGCCCTTCCATGGATAGTTTTGATGTTTTCGTTCAAATCGTTCATGTTTTTTATGAGTTTTAACTTGGTTTTGAAGATTTTTGAGCAAAGAACGAAGTTTTGAAGCTTGGAGACCCCGTAGCTCGATTTCTCCCATCTCCGAGTTTGGATCGTCTCTCCTCTCGATTTTCAAGAGGTAAGTGGAGATCCTACCTTTTCTTTTATGTTTTATGAAAGTTTTGAGGGGTTTTAAGGAGAAGTGATGCATGTTTAGGTTAGTTGTATATGTTAGGGTTTATGTGAGTTTAAGGATGAAATGTGTGTTTAATGTATGTTGCTTGTTGATGTTTGTTGGGGTATAGGATAGTTTGAGACCCCTATATACTTGTGTACATGTTTATACATGTTTGGGAGTGTTGTGCATGAGTTTGGGAAGTTTGAGAGGCAAAATGTGTAGGAGAGGCTTGAGTTCTCCCATTCTGGAAGAACTCAGGTTCGGCTGCCGAAGCCATGTTCGGCCGCCGAACCTGCCTGGGGAGGCAGTTCTGGTTGCCGAACCCTACTGCCGAAAGTGGCTGAGTTTCAGCTCTGGAAGGACTTTCGGCCGCCGAACCTGCCGCCGAAAGTGCCCTGTTCAGCCTTCCTTTGCATGTTTTCTATGATTGTTTTAAGGTGTTTTAGGGGGGGGTTTTGGGGAGTTGTTTAGAGTTATGTTAGTGTATGTTTGGTCCCTCATTTGAGTCTACCTGTGTAGGTTCGGATCCGAGGAACCGAGGACCCCAGCAGTGAGATAGCTGCTTCAGAGTTTGTCAGAGTCAGCCTGAGGTGAGTAGAATGGATATTTATGTTTCAAAGCAAATAAATTTCGAGCATGTTCATGCATTACAAATGCCATGATATATACTAGGTTATTTGCATTAGAAATCACGAATATGTTGCGTTGTATATTATGATGTTGATGTGGATGGATGTTGGATGACCCATTAGCCCTCGATATGATATGATGACGATGATACGGTATAGAAGTCCAATGAGGCCCGTTCTACGCCCCTGGCACAGAGTAAGAGAAAGACCAGTGAGGCCCATTCTACGCCCCTGGCACATTGGAATGTTTTGTTATGTTATGTTAAGAGAAAGACCAATGAGGCCCATTTTATGCCCCTGGCACCATTGGAATGTGTAGAGGGCTATTGGTGACAAGTCCATCCTTGATGTGAATTGTTTGTGATGTGATGCATTCCATGAAAGCATGTGTTTTAATATATTGTTTACTATTCTGCTCACTGGGCTCTAGTAGCTCACCCCTTTCCCTTAACCCCCAGGCTTGCAGGTTCGGGATAGACCAGGAGGTCATCAAGAGTAAAGGCATAGTGTATGTAATAGTTAGTTGTGGACATGAAAGATATTGTAATGTAAGATATTGTATAATTTGTATTGAGGATTAATATTGTGTTTGACCCTAAAGTGTATGGTTAATCCCTTTTGATACATGATCTTTATATAATGATTTATTAATGTGATGTAAACTGAGCTTGATGTATGTAATGTTGACCCAGCTAGAGCATTTGATGAGGGCTCTAGTATGGAGTTCGTATGTTTAATGTTATGGTGCATGCACAGGTCAAGCTTGGTAGATGGAAAGTTTAAAATTTTTATGAAAATGTATGATCATGTATGGGATTTATCAGGTATGACAGGTTGTATGCTAGGCTTACTACGGGTCCCAGCGACCTTAAGTCGATCTGGATCCTAGCGCCGGTAGCGGTCCGATTTCGGATCGTTACAACTCGAATCTATTATCATACAACAGACTTTACCACCTATCAAATAACGAGTGTGAAAGATGTTTTCACGCTGTTCAAGCCCCTCTTCTTTAATAGAAACATTTAAAGTACGCAATATCACCAAGGAGTCTCCCTGAACAGGATACTCTTCTATCTCTTCATCAGAACAATCTTCTAAAGGTGGTATTTCATTAGAATCAGAATCAGTTTCGGAGACTATCTCATCTCCCCTCACTATCATGGCACGTTTATTTTATTAACACACTCATTGGCACAATGCCCACGCCCTTTATATTTAAAGCACTGAATATCTCTAGTCCTATTAGATTTAGGGGCTGATTCATTTTTACCATGAGAGTTGGATGTTTCTTTGGAAGGTAACATGCCTTTTTGAGTTGAAGACTTATCAAACCTTTTAGGATCAGTCTTGATTTTCCATTTGGAACCCCATTTGCTGTTGGAGTTTTGAGCAGCCCTGTTACTCCCCCATCTATTTCGGCCTCTTTGTCTTTTCACCTTAATGGCAATGTTCACCAAGTCTTCCAAATTAATATATGGTTGCAAATCAACCACATCAGCAATCTCCTTGTTTAGACCACCAAAGAAACGAGCCATAGTCTGGTCTTCCTCCTCCACTATGTTTGCTTTGATCAGGAGCAACTCCATCTCCTTATGATACTCATCAATAGATTTTGATCCCTGGGTTAGTCTTTGCAACTGATGATGGAGATATCTATAGTAATAAGTAGGCACATATTTCTTCCTCATGATTCGCTTCATCTCTTCCCAACTAGCAATGGATAACTCTCCATTCCTTCTCTTAGATTTCACAAGCTCATACCACCATATTAGTGCATAATCTGAAAACTCAAGGGCAGCAAGTTTTACCTTTTTATCGCCTGAATAGCTTTGACAGTTAAAAACCATCTCCACTTTGCGCTCCCACTCTAAATAGGCATCAACATCAGCCTTACTATTGAAGCTTGGAATCTTCATCTTTATGGAGTTCATATTGTTATCTACATAGTGTACACGATCATTGAACCTTCTGGCTCGGAAAGGGGCTGATTGTGCCACATTTTCCTCTTCATAGAATGGATCGCGTGTATCATTATCCCCCTGATTGGACTTGCCCTTTGAAGATCTAAGGTTGTCCTCAAGGTTATCCATTCTCAAATTTAGCTTCTGAAAGCTATCCATGAAAACTTTATACATATCCTTAAGATCAAACGTAGGGTCAGAAGTATCACCAATATTATGCCCAGACATTATATAAAAATTCACAATTCTCTCAACTCACGTGTTTAACTTTTAAGCACTCACTTGGTATCTCAAAAGTGCACTTCAGAATAAAGACTCAATAAGCCAAACTTGTATGATTCAAATAATAAGGAAAGCAAGGAAAGACCTAACAAGAAAAGATAGGAAACAACACTAGATGCAAACTGACCAAAATGAACAAACGGATTGATTTAGTACACAAAAATGAAATTTTGTGTACTAAGTATAATTAGATGTTCAATAATGTGCAATTTGTTAAACTAAGTGTAAGGAATCAACAGACAGAAAGACACCAAATTGACAAACTAAGAATAAAAAATTAACAAGACGGATGTGCTTAACACGAAGTTATCCCTAAGCATGCAATCCTAGGTTAACTGATCTTAATATTGACTCAACAAAAGCAATTCAAAGCAAACAAACAAAATAGACACTTAAAACAATAAGTATTAAGTACAACTGTTTTTGTGAAAATACTACCCAAATTTGCCCTAAACCTACCCCAAATATGTATTTCGAATCCCAAACCCAGAAATATGTTCAAGGTATATGAAATATAATTTATACCAGTAGGTATCAATATCAAAATGAAGTTTGAACAATTGACCCAAATTGCATAAATTCTTTTTTCTTTTTTTTCTTCTTTTTGGTATTTTTTTTATATGGACTAAAGTAAAACACTGGAAATACTATTCTAAGAGTGTTAGAATAGGAGCATACGAATTAGGGCAGAAAGCACAAACCAAACCACTAAAGATAGTAATTCCGCCTAAACAAGAATTTAGGGTAAAATTTAATTTGAACAGCAACTAAACAATATATTCGACTCTAATAGGTATCCCAAATGGAAATATCATGAAAAATTGAAGAAAAGACACAAATGATAGTTAAGAAATTATTACTAAGTCTAGCTCTGATACCAATTGATGCGGAACCCCAGCCTATCAGAGACTGAAACGACACATACCCTAGTAAAGAGAACTTAGTTTAGAAAACAATTCCCCAATCTAAAGCACCCTTAATTAACATGAAATTAAGAACACTTATAACTGATTGATTTTAAGAGCAGCAAGAATAAGAAACAAACAAATTAGTATCAAACCTTATTCGTGATGCAATGTCAAGAACCAAGATCTCTCTTAAGCTCTCAAAGAAGAATCGCATAAAGCAATTGTATTGAATAATTGATAATCTGTGTACAATATGGAAAAAGAGATGCTTTATATAACCTAAATAATGACCCATGATCTTTGCCACTTCCCACTACTATGCATGGACCCATGATCTATGCCACTACCCACTACTTTGCATGGATTCATGATCAATGCCACAATCCACTACTAGATAACTACCCACTACTGGTTAACAATCCACTACTAGATAACTACCCACTACTGGTTAACAATTCACTACTGGATAACTACCCACTACTGGTTAACTACCCACTATAAATACAAAATTTGAATTGTCAATAAGAACACATTCGGCCTAATTGACTTGGAATGGCCAGATTGTTCTTCAACTTCAAAATGAACTTGCAAAGTTTCAACATATTCCTTCATGAATCCTTGAAGTGCTTCCTTCAACCTCTTGGATCTCAACCTTGTAATTGGTTCTTGAGGGAATGCTAGCTCATCATTTTTGGTGTTATTGATTGTGCTTACATCATATTTATTTTAATTATTTAATAATATTGATTTTTTAAAATAATTTATTGAATGTTTACACAAATATTAGTTTACTTTTGTATTTTATGTTACTTATTTATATATTAATATTTTTTCTTATAAATATATACCATCTAAAATTAAACTATAATTACAAAACTCTTTATAAATATAATACACATTGTCTATCTAATTAATTATTATTATTATATTTTTATAATTTTTATCATTTTATTATTAATATATTTTTATAATTATTATCATTTTTGATATGGTGTACTTAGTTATCAGTAATTATACAAAAAATTTGTATAATTATACTTTAATTTTAAAAAGTATATAGTTTTTACTACTTAATTTATCAGGTAATATTACTTGAATAATGACATTAAAGAATACTTATTATAATAGTTTATATTAGTTATTTGTAATTTCCAATCATGTGATTTTCAAGTATTTATAGTGGTTTAAATTTTATAACTTTATAGTTATCTTTTTTTTAATAATATATAAACTTATTTATGAACTTACTTAATTAGCTTGTTAATGAAATAATGAGCCTATTCATAACTTATAAGTTTACTTAATAAGTATATTTATGAGCTTACTTTACGAACTAGCTCACGAGCTTATTTAAATGAGTTGCTCACGAGCCTATTTAATGAGCCTGCTCGCGAGTCTATTAAACGAGTCGAGCCAGCTCTCGAGTATGCTCAACGAGTAGTTTGCGAGCTTGCTCACAAACCTGAAAACGAACTAGCTCGCGAGGTTTAACGAGTCGAATGCTATTAAGTTCAAGTTTGGTTCGTTTAGGTGACGAGCCCTAAAATTGAGCTCAAGCTAGCTCGTATTTTAAATGAGTTGAGTTTGATCGGCCTCTTATCGAGCTAAGTTTTGAATAGTTCACGAATAGTTTAGTTCATTTACACCTATACTGCTATTCTGAAAAAATTTCCAATAAAATGTGAACTTCCCAAGTCATAAGGACTCGAGGTTTAACGCTAGTTAATCGCAAAAATTTTATCCTGTAGACTTTATCAATTGATTGAATAAAAAATAAAATTATCATATTTTGAAATTAATAGATAAGAATAACGATATCATTATATTTGAGTTAAGCACTTTTACAAATAGAGTAAAAAGCGTTAGAAAAATAGTGAAAAATAATACGAGAGCACACAAGAATTTAAGGTGGTTTGACCTAAAAAAAGAATTTCCATTAGGAAAAGAGATTTAAAAAGACCCTTGAATTGCTCTAACTATAGAAATGGAGTGTGCTTGGAAATAAAGCACATTTTCATAAAGGAAAAACTCTAAACCTTATTGTAACGACCCGGAAATCGGATCGCTACTGGCGCTAGGTTCATATCGACTTAAGGTCGCCAGAGCCCGTAGCAAGCCTACTATACAACCTGTGTACCTGTTAAAATTCCATACATGATCATACATTATCACAAAAACTTAAACATTTCATGAATCATGGCTCGACCTGTGCATGTATCAAAACTGAAAATATAAAACCCATACTAAAGCCCTCATCAAATGCTCTAGTATGGTAAACATCACATGCCTCAAGCTTGGTTCAAACATAACTCATAATTTAAAATTTTTACATAAGGATCATGTTAACAGGGATTACAAAGATAAAACTAGGGCGGAGCACAATTCTAATCCATTAACAATACATGTCCACAACTATACTATTACATTTGTATATACCAGCTACTATGCCTACTTTCCGAGCTATCTTTGACCCTGCAAACCTGGGGTTAGGGGAAAGGGATAAGCTACAAGAGCCTAGTGAGCAGAACATAAAAACAGTTTAATAAATATATGCTCGTATGAAATGCGTCACAACACAAACAATACACGTCAAGATGGACTTGTCACTAGTAACCCTCTACATATTCCAATAGTGCCCGGCCCTCGACGGAACTCTTCAGAACTTCCTCTTAAATATAACATAACATATCCATAATGCCAGAGGCATAAAATGGGCCTCACCTGGACTTTCTCTTACATATTGCCAGGGGTGTAGAATAGGCCTCACCTGGACTTCCGTATCATATCATATCATATTATACTCGAGAGCTAGTGGGTCATCTAATATCCATCCACATCAACAGTAAATTATGCAATGCATCATATTCGTGAATTTTAATGCAAAACAACCTAATACATATACATGGCATTCGTGATGCATGAACATGCTTAAAAAGTTTGATTACTTTAAAATAATAAATTAGTTCAGTTCTACTCACCTCTGGTTGACGCTTGACTAAAACTGGCACAATTATCTCACTGCAGGCCTTTACGGTCTCCCAGGTCTGATGCTACACAGATGGACTCAAATGAGGGACCAAACATAACCATTACATGACTCTAAACAATTCCCCAAAACCCCCTAAAACATAACAAAACATGCAGACAAAACAAGTAAAAGAAGGCTAGGTAGGGGACTTTCGGCGGTAGGTTCGGCGGCTGAAGGTCCTTCACAGATCCGAAAGCCAGGGACTTTCGGGAGCGAGTTCGGTGGCCTAAACTCCACACAGATCCGAAAGTCAGGGACTTTCGAGGGCAGGTTCGGCGGCCTAAACCCCTTCACAGATCTGAAAGTCCATGCTTTCGGGGGCAGGTTAGGCAGTGAAAAGGCTGCCTCCACAAGTAGGTTCGGCGGCCGAACCTGGGTTCTCCAGCAAGGCAGAACTCGATTTTGCCCTATGCACACAACCACCAAAACACTCCAATCCTCACACCCAACTACTAAAAAATATTCATACTCACTCAACATGCATAGGGGACGTAAAAACTAGCCTAGTCCCCACCAAGCAACAATAAAAACAACACACGAGCAAACATTCATTAATAACCCAACTCAAACCCTGTAACTTTAGATCTAATCATTGCATTATTAACCCTTAACCCCTTCTTAAAACTTATTTAAAACATAGGAAAAGCAAAGATCTACACTTACCTCTTGGAGATCTAAGGGTGATAGCTACTCCAACGTGGAGGTGAGGTAAAAGGGTCTCGGGAGGTCTCCAAGGTTTAAAACTTTACATTTGAACTCAAATCTTCAAAAACGAGGGAAAACTCATGAATTTTCTAAGAAATTTGAAGGAAAAACAACAAAAACATAAAAGGGAGGAGGGCAAGGACTGCTGAAGGCCTCTTATAGGTGGCTAGACAAACCACCTTCTGGGGCCGAAAGGGGAGGTCCCGCGGTGGCACCACCTTTGGCAGCCGAACTTGAAAGTTCGGCGGCTGAACCTGGTTTTTCCCTTCCAAACTATTTTCTTTCCTTTTAACTTAAAACCTTAAAATCATTTTAAGAAAACTTTGTTTTACCCTTCTAGAGAGATTCCAGCTTCGAAATTCCTAGTTCCAACGGGGATTCCGTTGGAAGGTTGAAATTCCGATGCTAGAGTCTAGCCGGGTATTACATTCTTCCTCCCTTAAGAACATTCGTCCCCGAATGTTCAACAAACACACAAGCAAACATAACATCAAGAAAATACATGAAAACATGAGACACTTACTTTAAAAGAGATAAGGGTATTGCTGGAGCATGGACTCCCGGGTCTCCCAGGTGCACTCCTCCATGTTGTGGTGATTCCAAAGGATTTTTACCATCGTGATTTCCTTGTTCCTCAGCTTTCTGATTTGCGTATCTATGATCCACACTGGCTGCTCAACATAGGTGAGATCTCCTAGGATCTCTACATTAGGTTCATTAAGAACCTTGCCCGGATTTGACACGAACTTTCGTAACATGAAAATATGGAAAACCGGATGGATTTTCTCTATAGAAGCAGGTAAATCTAACTTGTAAGATACATTCCCAATCTTTTGCAAAATTTCTAAGGGTCCGATGTACCTTGGAGCTAGTTTACCTTTCTTCCCAAAACGAATCACCTCCTTCATAGGAGACACCTTAAACAACACCATATCTCCCTCCTGGAAAGCAACATGCTTTCTGCGGATGTCTGCATAGCTCTTTTGTCTGCTCACCGCCATTCTGATCCTCTCTCTAATGATAGGCACTACCCTGCTGGTGATCTCTACTAATTCTGGCCCTGCCAAGGCCTTTTCTCCTACTTCTTCCTAGCAGACGGGTGACCTACATTTCCTCCCATATAGAGCTTCATAAGGAGCCATCCCTATGCTAGCATGGTAACTGTTATTGTAGGCAAACTCCACCAATGGTAGATGTTGCCTCCAAGAACCGTCAAAGTCTAGCACACACATTCTTAACATGTCTTCTATAGTTTGGATGGTCCTGTCTGACTATCCGTCAATCTGTGGATGAAAGACAGTGCTAAAGTCCAACATCGTGCCCATAGCATTTTGCAGACTCTGCCAAAACCTGAAGGTAAACTAGGGTCCCCTATCTGACACTATCGAAATTGGAGCCCCATGTAGCCTGACAATCTCTTCCACATATACCTGCGCCAATTTATCCATAGAGTAACCACTCCTGACAGGAATAAAGTGAGCAGATTTGGTCAATCTGTCCACTATTACCCATATAGAGTCTAATCTGTTGGATGTTGCTGGTAACCCCACCACCAAATCCATCGCCACAATTTCCCATTTCCACTCTGGAATCGGTAGTGGGTTAAGCATCCCAGCTGGCTTCTGATGTTCTAGCTTCACCCTCTGACATATCTCGCAAGTGGACACAAACTGAGCCACTTCTCTCTTCATAGCTGGCCACTAATAAACTCTCTTCATATCCTGATACATTTTGGTGGCCCCAGGGTGAACACTGCACCTAGCATTATGAGCCTCTCTCATAATGTCTCCCTTCAAACTTACGTCATTTGGTACACATAATCTGTTTTCGTAATGGAGGATCCCTTTGTTGTTGAATCTAAACTCACCATGCTTGTCTGTCTGACAGTTCTTGCTATTTTTACCAACTCAGGGTCCTCATGCTGTTTCTACACCACTTGCTCTAGAAACATGGGTGTCACTCTCATCTGAGCCACTAGTACACCTGTACCAGATAACTCTAGCTGCAAACCCTCATTAATCAGCCTGTAAAATTCCCTCACCACCGGTCTTCTCTCTACTGAGATATGGGATAAACTGCCAAGTGATTTCCGGCTGAGAGCATCTACTACTACATTTGCCTTACCCGAATGATACTGGATTTTACAATCGTAATCACTAAGCAGTTCTACCCATCCTCTCTGCCTCAGGTTCAACTCTTTCTGACTCAAGATGTATTGCAAACTCTTATGATCTGTAAAGATCTCACATCTTACCCCATACAGGTAATGCCTCCACATCTTGAGTGCAAAGATCACAGCTGCCATCTCTAGATCGTGTGTAGGTGATCAAGCATAATTTAGCCACATTTTTATTATCTTTATTATTGTTTATTTACACATTATTTAGCTTAATTTATGGTTTTTACCTTGTTTTTACAGAAAAGGAAGAAGTTGGAAAAATGGAGAAAAAGTGCAGAAAATGACAGAAAAGTGATTGGGTCAGTGATTTGCCCAAATCACTGCCCAAATCAAGCTAAAGCAGAAACCTGAACTACCTCACAAGAGACTGATTGGGTCAATGACTTAGCCAAATCACCCGCAGAAACAGAAGCCCGGAGCCAACGCGCAGAAAAGTGATTGGGCCAGTAATCTGCCCAAATCACTCGCAGAAACTGCCTAAATCACTCGCAGAGACAGGAAACTGAAACTGGACAGACTTGCAGAAAGCGATCGGGGCAGATAGACCAAGCGATCTGCCCAAATCACTGCCCCAATCACATTGACAGCAGAATTGACAGCAGAAGTGGGAAAAGAGCAGAAAATCCAAATTCAAAGAAAAGAAGTCCAAGTCCACTTCAAACACCACAAGATCAGTCCCAAGAGCCACACCCTTCACTTAGAGAGTTCCATTCTCAATCAAATACAAAGTCCAAAGAGGAATCAAAGACTACAAAGAAGACCAAATCAAATTGAGATTTCAAAACCCTAATCAAATTGGAATTGGGATTCTCCAGCTATATAAGGGCAGCATCCAAACCAGAATATCATCTCATCTTCAGCAATTCTGCATAAAATACAGCAGTTTCTTCTTCTTTTCTTTCTTCTTCCTTTTGTGATTTTGTCCACCATGAGTGGCTAAATCCATTCTTTTCCAGTTGAAGTTAGTGAATTTCAGATTTGTGATGAATTGGGAGATTTAAATCTCCATTATTAAACTCTTATTTACCTTCAATATTTATGCAACTTGATCTTTCTATAATTATTACTTTGCTTTTAGAATCAATTAAGGCCTGTTGCTTTTAAATTGCTTGAGTCATATATTGTTTGAATAATTTAGGTCCGTAATTGCTTAGATTATTTAAACACAAATATAATCGGTTGAATAATCTAAACTTGACCACGCGGTTGGCAAGGTTAGAGTTGGGTTCCTCTAAGTCCTAATGCAGTTAACAGTTGTTCGATGCTAAAAGCCCCAAGGACGTTCCTTGGCAACTTGTTAACTAGAGTTTGAGTAGCGAACGTTTCCTAATCAAACTAAAACTAAGGAGGAATTTGGATTGTGAGAAGTGTCTTCAACGTCCTAAACTAACTTATTGAAATAGATAAGAGTATTAAAAAGATCAATGATCAATTCTAAACAAGCTGAAATAGATCCATGCTTCAACTAGAATCCTTCTCCCATTGAAATTCTCATCTTTTTAAATTATTGCTTTCTCTTGCTATTTAATATTAACTCATCAAATCAAACCCCCCCTCTTTTAATTACTTGTTATTTACTTGTCCAAGTCATTAATAGAAAAATTCGTAGTGTCAAATCCCTGTGTTTCGACCCTATTGCCACTATCTGCAAATTTATTTTGTTGGTTGATAATAGGTTTATTTTTGACGGCTTCGACAACCGCTATCAGTAGGATAATTCAACTTGTGCTTCTTCAGCTGTCTAGAAGCATAAGCAATTACCCTCTCATTCTGCATCAACACACAACCTAGTCCCACTCGGGATGCATCACAAAACACTATGAAATCCTCATTACTCGTTGGCAGAGCTAACACCGGTGCTGACGTCAGTCTTCTCTTTAGCTCTTCAAAACTTTCTTCACATTGTTTCGACCAGACAAACATATGATTCTTTTTGGTTAACCTAGTCATAGGAGCAGCAATTTTAGAGAAGTCCTGGACAAACCTCCTGTAGTAACTTACCAAACCTAAAAAGCTTTTAATCTTTGTCACTGTAGTGGGTTTGGACCAGTTAGCTACAGCTTCTACTTTCTTAGGGTCCACCTCGATTCCCTTTTCTGACACCACATGCCCCATGAAAGAGATACTCCTCAACTAGAACTCACATTTAGAGAACTTGGCATACAAGCCGTGTTCTCTCAGGGTCTGCAACATAATCCTTAGATGATGGGTATGCTCCTCTGTGTTTCTAGAATACTCTAAGATATCGTCAATGAAAACAATAACAAAGTGATACAAAAACTGGCTAAAAACTCTGTTCATGAGATCCATGAATGCTGCGGGGGTATTGGTTAACCCGAACGGCATCACTAGGAACTCATAATACCCATATCTGGTCCTGAAAGCTGTCTTGGGTACGTCTTCCTCTCTGACCCTCAGCTGATGATACCTAGATCTCAAATCTATCTTGGAAAAACAACCGGCTCCTGCTAGCTGGTCAAACAGATCATCGATCCTGAGTAACGGGTACTTGTTCTTGGTAGTGACTTTGTTCAACTGTCTGTAGTCAATACAAAGTCTTAGGGATCCATCCTTCTTTTTCATGAACAAAACCGGAGCACCCCAAGGTGAGGTACTAGGTCGGATGAAACCCTTATCTACCAATTCTTGCAACTGTTCTTTCAACTCCTTTAACTCTGCAGGTGCCATCCTGTAGGGAGGAATAGAGATGGGTCTAGTTCCGGGCATTACTTCAATTTCAAACTCTATTTCTCTAGCAGGTGGTAAACCTGGTAGCTCGTCTGGGAAAACGTCAAGAAACTCTCTGACTACAGGCACTGAAGCTGGTTCCCTAACCTGACTATTAACCTCTCTGAAATGAGCAAGAAATCCCTGACAACCCCTCCTAAGCAACCTATGAGCCTGCAGGGTAGATATCAAACCTCTAGGCATACCTATCTTATCTCCTCTGAAGACGACCTCCGATCCATCTTGTTCTCTGAACCTGACTACCTTGTCTCTGTAGTTCAAGGTAGCACCATGAGTAGAGAGCCAATCCATCCCTAGAATGACGTCAAAATCAGTCAAATCTAGAACCACAAGGTCAGCTGGAAGGCACTTATCCTCAACAAAGACTAGACTGAACCAGCAGATTGACTCTGCCATAGATGGATCACACTTGGGCCCACTGACCCAAAGAGGACACTCTAGCCCAGAAGCTATCAAACCCAAACTGTCTACGACTCTCGAAGAAACAAAAGAATGAGAGGCACCAAGGTCCATAAGAGCATACACATCAGAACACCCAATTGTGAGTTTACCTATCACCACCGTGTTCGATTTGTTGGCCTCCTGCTGTGTCATGGTGAAGATCCGTGCTGGAGCTGAAGGACCTTCTCCTTGGGAACCTGTTGAAGAAGAGGCTATCCCTCTCCCTCTACCTTGCCCTCTGCCTTGAGATTTGGCTAAAGCTGCTGGCTGATCCACGCTGCCAGAAGCTGTCTGCTGGGACTGTGCCATCATAGCTGCATTGGGACACTCATGTGCTATGTGCCCCTCCTGTCCACATCTGTAACAAGCTGTAGTCCCAAATCGATAAAGCCCTTTGTGCGACTTACCGTATCTCACACATCTAGAGCTATCTGAACCAGAGCTTGAATCACTTCCCATTCCCAGACCAGACTTCAATCTGCTCCAGAACTTGTTTTTCTTTGGCTTTCTAGTGGATTTACTCCACTTTTTACTTCCTGTGGCGGCTGCACTCAGAGAGGGGAGATCAATTTTTCCTGTACTTGGGGTTTTGGAACCCGAGGACTGTGCCACCTGCTGCTTTACTGTCCCCTGTATGATGGCACTAGCCTCCATTTTTCTGGCTGCATCCACTATAGTGTGGAAGCTCTCTCTCTCTGCTGCTAAGATCAGGGAGGGATACCTAGAATGGAGTCTCATATATACCTCCTAGCCTTTTTCTGATCAATGTCATAAGCTTGACCCACAAACTGAAGCAACTCAAGAAACTTGTGTGTATACTCATCCACACTCATATCTTCAGTCTGTCTCAACTGCTCAAATTCTATCACCTTTAACTCCCGCGAACTGTTTGGAAAAGCCCACCCTGCAAACTCATTCGCAAACTGTTCCCAAGATAGGCTATCCAGATTCGGATCCACATAGTTCTTGAACCATTTCTTTGCCTTCTTGCATTTCAGAGTGAACCCCGCCATCTAAATGGCTCTACTGTCACTAGCCCCTAACTCATCAGCTATCATTTTCACCGTCTTGAGGTACTCAAATGGATCATCACCTGTTTTATACTTAGGAGCATTCAATTTCAGATAGTCCGTCATTTTCACTTTACTCCCTGCTGATGGGTTAGGTTTGGGTGGTTGGGTTTCAAAAATTTCTGGTTCTGCTGGGGGAGGAGGTGGTGATGCATTTCATTGGATTAGGGTTTGTTGGATTCTGGTAATAAAAGGATGGAGGTGAAAACATGGAATAAGGTGGATATGGTAGGTAATAGGAAGGATAGGGCATGTGGGAGGGGTATGGCTGGTAGCTAGAGAAATCCGATGGACATCCCATCGGATACCTGGGTCCCTGTGGGTAGGGTTGGTACTGAGGTGGGTAAGCAAAACCCAAGGCCTTAGCGCCTCCTTCAGATTCTCCCATACCCTCTCCTGAAAAACTCACACCCAGACTTCCGTCTCTTCTTTGATCATCCTCCACTGTTTCCCTAATATCCGCAAACATCCTTCCCGGATCTATTCTTCTTCTGTTTACATCAAAAGACCTTCTGGGGTCCCTTGACGTTTCACCTCTATTGGTCTTACTCGACCGTGCTCTTGACAGAGCAGTAGGAGGAAGGGCATCCATGTCCTCATTTTCAGGTGGAACTCTGGTCAATCGTGCAGATCGACGTGAGCCTCGCATCCTGTCTCCTGAAAAACAATATATATCGCATAACATTAGTATCATACGGTTCATGTGGATACACATGAACCCACATCATATACATAACATATCATCAATGCACATGCATACAATCATGACATTACACATCATCATACTTTCATCAAGACAGGACTTTGCATCCTATCCTAGTGGACATGATTTTTCCTAATTGTGCTTGCCCTCTATAACATCTATGAGCCCTACACTCTAGGTCCGATCATATGAACCTAGAGCTTTGATACCACTCTGTAACGACCAGAAAACCGAACCGCTACGGGTGCTAGGGTTCAGATCGACTTAAGGTCGCCGGAGCCCGTAGCAAGCCTACTATACATCCTGTGTACCTGTTAAAATCCCATACATGATCATACATTATCACAAAAACATAAACATTTCATGAACCATGGCTCGACTTGTGCATGTATTAAAACTGAAAACATAAAACCCATACTAGAGCCCTCATCAAATGCTCTAGTATGGTAAACATCACATGCCTCAAGTTTGGTTCAAACATAACTCATAATTTAAAACTTTTACATAAGGATCATATTAACAGGGATTACAAAGAAAAAACTAGGGCAGAGCACAATTCTAATCCATTAACAATACATGTCCACAACTATACTATTACATTTGTCTATACCAGCTACTATGCCGACTTCCCGAGCTATCTTTGACCCTGCAAACCTGGGGTTAGGGGAAAGGGATAAGGTACAAGAGCCTAGTGAGTAGAACATAAAAACAGTTTAATAAACATATGCTCATATGAAATGCGTCACAACACAAACAATACACGTCAAGATGGACTTATCACCAGTAACCCTCTACATATTTCAATAGTGCTCGGCCCTCGACGGTGTAACGACCCGAAAATCGGACCGCTACCGGCGCTAGGATCCGGGTCGACTTAAGGCCGCCGGGACCCGTAGCAAGCCAAACATACATCCTGGAAACCTGTATAATCCCATACATGATCAATAACATGCGTAAAAATTAAACTTTTCTTTCATCATCATCCAACTCAACCTGAACATACATGTACATAGTCATGATCATAATCATGATCCCTCTGTGGGATCTCAACAATGCCCCAATGAGCACTAAAACATGAGATGAGTTGGCTTACATCTGTATCATCAAATATCTAAGATCATGCATCAACAAGGGATTACAATACTCATAGGGTCAAACACATCTATAACCTCAATATATCTCATTACATAACATACTGCAATCTCTTACATTACATCATAGTACAATTGTCATGTCCACAGTCTAACTATTACATCAACATACTTCAAAAACTCTGGCTAACCTCCTGGTCTACCCTGTACCTGCACATCTGGGGTTAGGGGAAAGGGGTGAGCTACAAAGCCCAGTGAGCAGAATAGTGAAATCATACATTAAAATTTCATGCCATTATGTAATGCAACACATCACAACTAATCACATCTCGGATGGTATTGTCACCAATAGTCCTCTACATAGTCCAACTGTGCCGGGACGTAGAATGGGTACAACCGGTCTTTCTCTTAACATAACATATCATACAGTCCAACTATGCCAGGGACGTAGAATGGGTACAACCTGGACTTCCTCTTACATCGTGCCAGGGACGTAGAATGGGTACAACCTGGACTTCCATACCATATCATGCCATAACATCATCATATCATATGAGGACTAAAGGATCATCCAATGACCAATCCACATCAACATCATAAATGCAATGCAACATATTCGTGAATACTAATGCAAACAACCTACTATATCTCATGGCATTCATGATGCATGGATCATGCTCAAAATTCATACTTCATTTATTTTAAAACTTTAAGGTTTATTCCACTCACCTCTGGCTAGCTCTGACAAACTCTGTAGCAGCTGGCTCACTGCTGGGGTCCTCGGTTCCTCGGGTCCGAACCTACACAGGTGGACTCCAATGAGGGACCAAACATACATAAACATAACTCTAATATACTCCCCAAAACCCCCCTAAAACATCATAAAACAACTACATAAAAACATGCAATAAATGGCTGGACAGGGCACTTTCGGCGGCCGAAAGTCCCTCCAGAGCCGAAAGTCAGGCAGGTTCGGCGGCACCTTCGGCGGCCGAAACTCCCAGACAGAGGCGAAACTCATGCATGTTCGGCGGCACCTTCGGCGGCCGAAAGTCCCAGACAGAGACGAAAGTCTCTTTTCGGGGGCAACTTCGGCAGCCGAAAGGCCTGCCTCCCCAGCCATGTTCGGCGGCCGAAAGCTCCTTCGGCTGCCGAACCTGGTTTCTGCCAAAGGGCAGAAACTTGGCTCCCTTAAGCATTTTCGCCTCCAAACTCACCAATCATGCATAAACTTGTTCTAAAACATGCATACAAGTTCCTAGGGGCCTCAAAGCATCAAATACCCCAACTACAACACTTCAAACACACACAATCAACACACATTGTCCAAAACATGAATATTAACCCATAACTCAACATATAACCTAACATGCATTTCTACCCATAGATCTAGCATAAAACTTATTTAAAACACATAAGGAGCTTAAGATCGGCTCTTACCTCTTGAAGATCGAGAGGGAGACGACCTAAACTTGGAGATCCACGAAAATGAGCTCCTGAGTTCCCAAGGCTCCAAAACTTGTTTCAAAAGTTCAAAACCTTCAATGCAAGCTTAAAACTCAAGAAAAATGGTGGGGATTTGAAGGAAAAACACTAGATTTGGAAGAGGGAGGTCGGAAGCTAGCTGTGGTCGAAAATGGGAGAAAGCTCGCCCATTTCGGCCAAGTGACCCTTTTATAGGTGGCTGGCCAGGCCACGTTCGGGGGCCGAATGTGCCTCCGCATGCATGCCATGTTCGGCGGCCGAACTTCACTTTCGGCGGCCGAACCTGGACTTCCCTCACTCATGCTTTCGGGGGCCTAACGTGCCTCCAAAGCGCATGCATGTTCGGCGGCCGAACTTGACTTTCGGCGGCCGAACCTGGGTTTTCCTCCAAAGACTTTTCATGTAAAAACTCATTAACTTTCCATACTTAAAATCATGAAATATCTTAAAACGTTTTATGAAAACATGTTTCTACCCTACTAGAGGCTTCCGACATCCGAGATTCCACCGGACGGTAGGAATTTCGATACCGGAGTCTAGCCGGGTATTACAGACGGAGCTCCTCAGAACTTCCTCTTAAACATAACATAACATATCCATAATGACAGGGGCGTAGAATGGGCCTTACTTGGACTTCCGTATCATATCATATCATATCATGCTCGAGGGCTAGTGGATCATCTAATATCCATCCACATCAACAGTCAATTATGCAATGCATCATATTCGTGAATTTTAATGCAAAACAACCTAATACATATACATGACATTCGTGATGCATGAATATACTTAAAAAGTTTGATTACTTTAAAATAATAAATTAGTTCAGTTCTACTCACCTCTGGCTGACACTTGACTAAAACTGGCGCAGTTATCTCACTACCGGCCTCTATAGTCTCCCAGGTCCAATCCTACACAGATAGACTCAAATGAGGGACCAAACATAACCATTACATTACTCTAAACAACTCCCCAAAACCTCCTAAAACATAACAAAACATGCAAACAAAATAAGTAAAAGAAGGCTGGGCAGGGGACTTTCGGCGGCAGGTTCGGCGGCCGGTTCGGCGGCCGAAGGTCCTTCACAGATTCGAAAGTTAGGGACTTTCGAGGGCAGGTTCAGCGACCTAAACCCTTTCATAGATCCAAAAGTCCATGTTTTCGGGGGCAGATTAGGCGGCCAAAAGGCTGCCTCCACAAGCAGGTTCGGCGGCCGAACCTGGGTTCTCCAGGAAGGCAGAACCCGATTCTGCCCTATGCATACAGCCACCAAAACACTCAAATCCTCAAACCCAACTACTAAAAAACATTTATACTCACTCAACATGCATAGGGGACATAAAAACTAGCCTAGTCCCCAACAAGCAACAACAAAAATAACACAAGAGCAAACATTCATTAATAACCCAACTCAAACCCTATAATTTTAGATCTAATTATTTCATGCATTATTAACCCTTAACCCCTTCTTAAAACTTATTTAAAACATAGAAAAAGCAAAGATCTACACTTACCTCTCGAAGATCTAAGGGTGATAGCAACCCCAACGTGGAGGTGAGGTAAAACGGTCTCCGGAGGTCTCCAAGGTTTAAAACTTTAGATTTGAACTCAAATCTTCAAAAACGAGGGAAAACTCATGAATTTTCCAAGAAATTTGAAGGAAAAACAACAAAAACATAAAAGGGAGGGCAAAGACTCACCTCTGCCTGAAAATGGAGAGAAAGCTCTCTCATTTTCGGGTTGAAGGCCTCTTATAGGTGGCTGGACAAACCACCTTCGGAGGCCGAAAGGGGAAGTCCCGCGGCGGCCGAACTTGGTTTTTCCCTTTTAAAACTATTTTCTTTCCTTTTAACTTAAAACCTTAAAATCATTTTAAGAAAATTTTGTTTTACCCTTCTAGAGAGATTCCAACTTCGAAATTTCTGGTTCCAATGGGAATTCGTTGGAAGGTTGGAATTCCAACGCCGGAGTCTAGCCGGGTATTACACTTATTTTGGTCAAATCTGGATAGATTCATTCAAAGATCGAGGAGATTTTCTTCAATTTTTCTCCAAGGCGTCATGATAAATTCTTGCTCCAAATCTTGCAGAATCATTTACCAACAATTCAAATAAATTCTTATAAAATTATTTTAGATTTTAAATTCTTTTAAATTTGAAGTTAAAAAAAATTGTATTTCTTTATTTCAAAGAAAAAAAATTATTAGACTATATAAATTAATTAATGCAAGGAAATATTGATTGTGCTCTTTTCCCTTTATTTTAGTTCTCAATGCTATCCAACAATATTGCAATTATGACCCATAATTAGGAAAAGGAAGGGAAATCCTTAATTATACTACTGTCAATAAATAAATAACAAATAAGTTAAAATCATTATAAATCGTATATTTAAATGTCGTATATATACAGGATGTGTGTAAAATTTTTTTTGAAATTTAAATAGGTTGCAAAATTATTTCTATAATATCATCATTTGCATTTGTCTACTGAAAAAAAAAAGAAAAAAAAAAAACTCATGATAAAGGTCATATGAATATTGCCGAATACTGTATCACATATGAAGAATTTGCACAATTGCTGGAAAGCCTTACAGGATGCCATATATTTGTTCTTCATTTCATAACAGCGATGTAGTAAACTCTCAAATTTTCCTTCATGTGGTAAGAAGAACTTTCGGTTCTAAAGAAAAATCATGAAGAAAATTGTAGAACAAAATCTATAATAAAAACTCCAAATTCTGAAGAAATAAAAATAGTGGATTAAGAATTATGCTTTGTGTGTACATTGTACTTGTAACTCTACATTCTTTACAAAATTGAGTTGAGTGTTCAGTCTCATGAACGATTTAAGCAAGAAATGACATCAGTGAAGATGTTTTCGCTACAAGGAATTGTAAGACTACCCATTGGATGATCATATCCAAACTCTTCTTCAGCTCGGATTAATAAGTCTTGAAATGAAGGCTTGTTCAAATATGATTTGGGATCACAAATCGCTTTGTTTGCTTTTCTCCAACGTAGACAGCAAGGTAGCCCTTTGGTACATCCATTGCTGCTGAAGCTGTTTGGTTTGCAGTAGGAGAAGACCTCTGAAAAATTTGCTTAGCCCGAAGAACAAGGGGCAAACGAAAACCCATAATTTGGTATTGATGAACAACAGAAAAATCAATAAGGATTTCCGAAAGGAAGGAGCTTCTGATGTTTGAGAATGCAAGGACTTGTGTTGCCTTTCAAACTAGATGGTTATGTATATATAATGGAGATGCTCATCAAGGATCACATGGTTTTGTCTTCAACCAAATCATCAATAATGAAGAACTGACTCACCGATTTTCGTTTCTGTGGAACACTATGACCTTCCACTTCCAGGGAGTACTAAAAGATCCACTTGAAATTGAGTAGAGTTTGACAGGTTCATTTTAATTATATAAGTTAAGCAAAAATCCTGACTTTTTCAATTTCTTTTCTTTTCCTTTTCTCTTTACAGGAGGGACATGCCTCAAGCATCCAGTGTGATGGGACTCTGAATGTAGGGAATATCTCACGTGAACTTCACAGCAGACTGTTTAGCTGGATGACTAACTTAAAGTCACAAACAATGGTGGGATGTTTCACTGTTGGTCTTCCTCTTCTGAAGCAGTTCATTGATGATAATGTTACAAAAAATCTTTTCTTGAGATACAATCACGAATGAGTCAAATATCTCATATTTTCTTGCCACTTAAGGGCATCAATTTTTGTGATAAAACACCTAAAAGTTCCGTTGAGCCACTCCTCAATGGTCGGGTCCCCAGCCAAGTCATTTTGCCAAACCACAGAACTAGAAATTGTTTTTCTTTGCATGATTAATCAACAAATCATATCCTGCTTTTGCCGAATGGTACTGCTGGTATATCCTGTGGGTTCAATTATTGCACATAAATTATTGATAATTTGAATGTAAAGATAAATTGAATAATATCTATATATAAAAGTGTACTTTTTAATCTCAATCTTTTTATTTAATTCAACTAAGTCTATTTTTAGGAAGAAAAGTTTTTATAATTTTAATTGTAAAATAACTATGTTCAATGACTGATTATAAGCTGGGTCAAGTCTTGGTTGATTCATTCAAGATTAAAGAGATTTTCTTCAATTTTCTCCAAAGCCTCGTGATAAATAAATTCTTGCTCCAAAGCTTGTAGAATAATCTATATAAATATAATAAAACTCAACTCTAAAAAGTTCTTATAAAAATAAGTGGATTTATATTACATTTTTTCTATTTGTCTATTTTATCCTTATTGTATTTTATTATTATTGATGTTGCTGAAAATAAATTAATAAAGTAGCCAGAATGGAGTTGTGCTGTAATTGGTTCACTTACAAGACAGAGAAGGCGAGGTGGTTGACGTCTACGGCAGCTACTCCAATGCTCAAGTCAGTAAGTTAAAGAGAAGCGCGGGTATAATCTTTAGAACTCAGAGTATTAGTGTGAGAGAATAGCGTGCATTTATCTCTGTGATTGTTCTCCTTTTATACTGTAAGAAGATGGAGATAAATATAGCATTTCTTGATAATCCAGCGATGATGTGGCTGGCTCGTTGGTAAAGGATCTTCACCTGTTAATAAGTCGGGAATCCCATGATCGCAAGCATAAAGGGAATCTGCTGGATTGTATC